>NC_067146.1:65246926-65550815 GCF_903995435.1 Acomys russatus | reverse complement strand
TGTCCTGCCTCTGCGTGTACCACCACACCCAGGTTAAGAAGTCATTGTTTAATAGGCACTGAATGCACTGTATCATCTAGCAGTTGTTACACTGTGCTGGAAAGAGGATTTGGCATGAGTATCTTTAAACAAGCTTTTAAGATGATTTCACACCTGTTTTGAGACAAAGGCTTTCTAGAGCTGAGTAATTGGCACATCACTGTGGAGGCTGAGCAGGCGTATCTTCAGAGGCACCATCTCAAATATGAATAAGCAAACAAACAGATAACTGCCAGAAAAATACTATACTTTACACAGACACAACTTTTATTTTCATTTAAGGAAAACAAGGCTAACTTCCTAGGCATGGAGTAAAGATGAGGCGAGGGTTTGTTCTAAGGGTGCTCAACACTGGGCCTGGGGGTGTAGCTCAGAAGTAGAATGGTTTCCTAGTGTATTGAACTCCCGGTGCTGAGAAGAGCAATAATAACACACACAAACACACATACACACATATAAACACCCACATCCACACCCACACACCCCAGTTTAAAAAAAAACCCACACAAATCTCAAGGGCTGAGAGTAAGTAAGTGGTATATCACAGGAAATGTGTTGTGTACACAGAGGACATAGGGACGGAGATTCAGTTTACAGGCTAGGGATCTATAGGTGAGAGCAGGATATATACACCTGCCTAGCCATGGGTGAGACCCCGAGTTCAATCCTCTGTACCTCAAAAAACAAGCAGAGAAACCACCAAAATCCAAACCCAACCCAACCGAACCCAAGAAAACCCCTCTGCATGTACATGTGGCGGTCGGAGGGCAGCTGGCACATGCAGGGTCCCAGGGATGACCCTGAGGTCATCATGCTTGTTGACAGGCATTTTACCCATGGAGGCATCTTCCTAGCTCCCCAAAAGCCAACTTTAAATATCTTGTTCGAAGCTGCGAATATGGCTGACTGGTAGATTATGTGCTGTCCGTATGTGAGCTCTGCGTTCACAACATCAAGTCTTATCTATTAACTTGCGACTCAAGACAATATCTAAATTTCAAAGATTTCCTCAGTGACGTCCCACTTCCAAGTCCAAAGCCACCCTGAGTAGGTTGAAAAAGGAGAAGGAGATGAGAAGAGGCTATTAGTCTCTCTTCCATCCCTTATCACTGGCAACCGTTAACTGCAGAGAAAATAACTGTAGCACCCACAGAATGGCGGTGTTGAACAGGCTCTCAGTCAGAGAACATGCCTGTAGAGGACAGCAGTTTACTAAGCACAAAATCCAAGTGCCTTAGCACACAAAATATTTGCCCAGGTGGTGATGGATGCCTTTAATCCTAGCACTCAGGAGGTAGGGGTAGGGACATACGGGGGGGCATGGGGAGTGTGCTGAGGAGAGGAGGAGGTCTTATGGGGGGGTGGATGACTTAATATTCAGATGGTCCAGCTAAAACCACAGCTCTAAGTTTAGTGAGAGACCCTGTCTCAAAAAAAAAAAAAAAAAAAAAAAAAAAAAAAATGGAGTGGACAGCAACAGAGGAAAACTCCCAATGTCGATGTCTGGCCTGTATGGCACCCACAAACATGAAACTAAAACACACACACACACACACACACACACACACACACACACACACACACACACACACCCCATTTTTAAAATGCAAAAAAGCATAAAACAAAACAAAAGCTAATCAACAAAAGCACACTAATGTCTTTAATACTCAATTAAAAAAAGATCTATGTGGGAAGGTTACAAGGCTGTAGAGAAAAGAGATAGTAGGAGGGCTTCCTGAGAGGCCACTTCTTTTCTCATGTGAGGGAAGGCTGCTCAAGAACAAACATTTGGGGAAGATGATAAGAAGATGGGAGGACTCAGGGGCCTCCCCACCTCAAGGTCAGAAATGTCCAACCTGAAAGGAGCTGTAGTCTGCCTCAATAAAGCTTTTTTCTTTGGCTCTCTCCACATGCATTTTAATCTTTTGTTTTTCCTGCATTTTAGTTGCTTGTCTTTTCCAACAGATAAAACAGGAGGCATTGGCTGATAGATTCAATCCAAGCATCACAAAAGCAACAAGTCTGACCTAGAACTGGTCTAGGGCCTGTGCGGAACTGCAGGGGAGGCAGGACCACAAGCACAGGCACTTTCTGAGCCAAGCGTAAGGCGGTGCACGTGGACCTGAACGTCTGGGAAGGCACCCCCCTGAAGCACCGTCAGGTATACCTACATTTGGGGCTCCGCTGCCTTCAGCGCAGCCTCTTTGTGCCCCTTTTTCTAGGTGTTTACCTTGCTTTTGCTTTAGACACAACTTTATTTAGTCTGTATCAGACTAATGCCACAAACGACCTACTCAGCCTGTAACAGTACCCTTCTTTTTCTGACTTGGAAAAGAATCCCCAGCTTAGAGATAGGAACTTTACAAGTTACAGTTTGCTCAGGTATAGTGAGGGCAGGTAACCCACATAAGGCCACACCACTTAGAAGCTGAAAAGTAAGGGTTTTGGTCCTGACCTATTTGCCTCAGTGTTCCCATCTTTACTGGGCTCTACAAAGGTATCCAGTAGTAAATGCCTAAACAAGGGAAAAGACACTGTATACCCGCTTACAAAACCCCTTTGCGCTCTCTCTCTCTCTCTCTGTCTCACACACACACAGCTACTTACCTACCTACCAACCTACTTATCTCTCTTTCCTTCTTAAGTCTTAAAAACTATAAAGACAAATATAGCTTGATAAATCTGAACAAATATTAAAGCTAAAGCAGAAGACCAAGAAAACGTGCACGTGGTAGCAGAATGCTTTTGGCCAGCCAGGCACAGTCTTCTCTGCCGTTGGAGCACAGTCTCTGTATCAGCTGACTCTGAGCAGCTAGTCCAAGGAACGGCCATTTAGCTCTGGGAAGATGCCTGAATTTAAAAGACTCATGTATTCTTGGGGACTGACAAGATCGCTCAGTGTTTTAAAAGTGGTTGTCATGAAGTCTGGCTGCCTAAGTTCCATCCCCAGGTCCCTTGTAAAGGCAGGAGAGAACGGATTCCACACACGGGTTATGGTGCGTGTGCATGAACACACATATACATGCAACTTAAAAAAAAAGATTTACTCTTATTAAGCAGAATCTGTTAGATAATGTTTAACCAACATCTTGAGCAGAGAGATGTTGACTCATATTGTCACTACAGAAGTTCTGCAGTTCCATGGCTCCGTGACAACCTGACTCCATCAGCAGCAAGCAAGCTTTTTGTTTCGAGGATGACAGGTTCCTGGATCCTAGTAAAGACTGTTTGGGACACAACAATTATGGATTATCAATGTAAAACATGGCATTCTGCCATATACTTGGAAGGCGGAAGCAGGATAGTTCTGTATTCCATGCGGCTCTTGGCCACACAGGAAGACTCTGCCTTAAAAGACAACACAAGGGCTGACAAGAGGGCTCAGGGAGGAAAAGCACTCAGCACTCACAGCACAGATCTGGTGACCACAGTCTGGTCTCCAGGGCCCATGTAAGGGACAGAACAGACTCAAGTTGTGCTGCGATCTCCAGAAGCAAGTGTTTGTCCCCTCCCATATCATGCGCACACAGACAATAATAATTTTAAAAATTAAAAAGCAAAATTCCAATGTCTATAGGCTTGTTGAAATCCAAACACCCTACAAATTTTCGGATACAGGCTCCAGTGATGAGAAGCATCAAATCCTGTTTTGGAGATTTTTGTTGCTATCTTAAAAAATAATTTTTTTTTTTTTTTTTTTTTTTTTTTTTTTTGCTAACATTCCATCTAGTACTGATTCAAACATCACCGTATTTCTTTAAGTGTTTTTTTTTTTTTGGGGGGGGGGCGGAGATTTATTTTATCCATATGAGTGTTTTGCTTGCATGCATGTCTGTTGCCTGAAGAGGTCAGAAAGCATTGAATACTCTAGAACAGAAGTTACAGATGGTGTTGAGCCACCCTGTCCCTGCAGGAAACCAAACCCAGGTCCTCTGTAAGAGCAACAAGTGCTCTTAAGCAAGGAGCCTCCTCACCATTTCTTACCACTAAAATCTACTGTCACAGGCTTAGTGGTGCACCTCTGTGATCCCCACTGATCTAAAGACAAGGCAAGAGAACTGCAAGTTCCAGGTCAGCCTGAGCAACATTGAGACCCAGTCTCCAAATAAAAATGTAACTTGGCTTGTAAGGGGTTACCAAGCACACAATAGGTTCAACCTCTAGTATAGAAAATTAAGAAATCTATGTAAATGCTCATTTGTAATACTGATCTATATAGCAATGTTTTTACATACTTCTTTGAAAATGTTTTTTCACAGAGATACATTATGTGGTGAACTTGAACTGCTGTCAAGTTGTCTGTGGGTCAAGTAGCAGGAAATGACTCACCTTTTCTCAATGACTCATTACTGCTGCAGGAAACAAACCTGATAGTGTAGAAATTAACAACAAATCTAGGTATCTGCGCATGACACAGCAATTCTGTATTCCAGCATTTTGGAGGCTGAGGCTGGAGGACTCTCAAGTTCCTGGCTAGCCTGAGCTACACAAAGAGGAAGACCCTATTTCAATAAATCAGCAAATCTAAGAACCACTGAAATTGATAAAATGTTAAACCGCCTGAATATTGTACCATTAAAAAATTTAATTACATCTAGTATTTTATTTGGGTGGGGGAAAGAAAGGATGTGTAGGTATGTGCCAGGGCCAAGCGTGTGGGGATCACAGGATAATTTGCGAGCTGGTGTTCTCTCTCCATCACTTCATGTGTTCCGGGTACCAAACAAGGTTGTCAGGCCTGGCACCACATGCCTCTACTTGCTTATCTTGCTGACCTTTCATTTAATTTTTAAAAATCAAGTAACTCCTAACTGCCCCCCCACTACCAGAAAAAAACCTCAAACCTTGTAGGTCACTAGAAGCATAAAACTAAAAAAAGATCAGGGTGAGGTGCAGCATATGGGCCATACTGTGTAAAAACTCTGCCCTACAGGCCAGATACCATCACACACATAAATCGTCCCAGCTCACTGAGGAGGTCGTGTTGGAGGCGCATTCAGTCTGGGAGTCTGAGACCGGCACAGGCAATAGAGCAATATATGAAGACTCTGTCCCCAAACAAAACAACCCACACACCCAGTCTAGTCTGTCTTTTTCACTCTTGCCACACCATTGACTGGGCAGCAGTATTTTATTTCCAGCTGGAAAACATTTATTGACTTAGTGGGAATGTGACAAAGAACTAACGCCCAACTGGCAAAGCGCTCAGTGGTCAAATGGGAACAATATGAACAACAAATAAAGTAGTACTGAACCATAACTCCAAATATAAGGTGTATATCTATGAGCCAGTACTGACGCACAGCCAAATTTCCAGTACAGACTGATCCCAAGTAGTTCCTGTAGTCACTTGACCCGCACGCATGTGAACTGTAACTCCGTACTGTAAACGCAAGCTTCTGGTACTAACTTCCTTCTAAAGGGCAGATCATGGAGGAGGAGATGGAAAATTACTGACCGTGGAGAATGCTGAGAACGGCACCTCCAAAAGAGGCTATGGGCTACAAGTTAGGATGACAGCAAGGGCCCTCCCTCTGTCATGACAGTAACACTTTCACTAGTCACGCCCTGGCCCCTAACCACCCCCCTCCGCGAAACTCACAACCCTGGTTAATCATGAGTAAGACTCCTGATAAAAATCCAGCCAAGGCCATTCTACAGAATACCTAACTGCAGCAGTTCAAACTGAGGGACGCAGACAAGGGAAGTCTGAGAAAGTGCAGCAGCGAAGAAGAGATAAGGGGTAGAATACACGTGCAAGAGGCCAGAGTGGGGTAAGATAAGGAGCCATGATGACTAAGTGTGTGATGTGGCATCCAAGAGTGACTCCTGGGACAGAGAAGGACATTAGTAAAAGTGAAGGAAATCTTAAAAAAAAGGCACTTAATAATGTGTTAATATTTGTTTAACTGTATCACATGAGTCATACAAGATGTTAATAACGAGGGAAGTTTGTATGTGACATCTCGGAACACCTGTTCATACTACTGTGAATCTATATTGTTTTAAAATAAAATGCATAGAGAAAGTGTTTGATTATGGCAAATTAACCAGTAATCTTAAGAGATTGTAGGTTCGATAAAGAGAAATCTGGAGCCGGTCACGGTGGTGCACGCCTGTAATCCTAATGGAGGCAGGACTGCAAATTCAAGGCAGAAGAAGGTGGGGCTAGGAGGGCACTTGCCTAGCTGCAGCCTATCCCACTATAGAGGGCGTGTGCATACATACTGAAATCTCTGTTAGTAAGTAGGGGCAGATGTTAATATAGATTCAGGGAGCACATGCGAAGATAATTAAATTAGAACGCGTCAGCCAGCTTGACTAAATGGCTCATCCTATCTCTCTGAATCCTTCTAGTGTGCCTTCTGACTGGTTTTCTCTGGATATCTAGCTTGCTATGTCACTGGACATTTCCACTATGGCATGCATAGCTCACCAGCAACTCCCTAATGTCTTTGAATTTAAAAATGCCCTGTTGGACAGGGTGGCTTAAGAACATAGTCCTGCACTCAGGTGACTGAGTCAAGAGGGTCACCATGGATTCAGCAGATCACAAGTGGTGTCATGTCTTCCACTAGCATACTTTGCTTAGGTAGTCAGCGATGTCAATGGCTATCCCTGGGTTGTACAAATCCTATGAAGGAAGCGGGTGGAGGTGGGCACAGCAGACCCCCTAAAACATAACCACTAGAAAGAGAAAGAACCAAGGCTGGAATACATATTTCGGGTCACCCAAATACTTCTCCCATATAAAGGAACAATCAACTCAAATTACAAAGGTAAGGAAATGTAGCTCTCTTCATGTTTTCTACTGAAAAGGTGCTGGGGGCGGGGCGGCGGCTGACACATGCTATAGCTAATTTAAAACACTGCACTATATATACACACAAAGATGGATTGATTTGAACAGTACAAACAAAGTTGGCATTCTTGGCGAGCCTTCACTACTTTTTACAATGAAAGCAAACTCTTAAGATTTTGTAAAAAAAAAAAAAAAAAAAGGCCCAAGAAAACAAACAACAACAAAAAACCCCAAACAAACCTACAGTCTAAATATATACAGAAAGATAGGAAAATCAGCTTGTTTTCCACTGATGGATTATAAATTTTGAGTATAGAACACAATTTAGCCATGTAAGTTCTCCATCAAGCAGGAAAAACTGACACAAAATGTTTGCAAACATTGGGAAAAAAAGAGGTATACAAAGAAAATAAGCTTTTCATCCAAAAATAAGTGAACCTAAAATATTATTTAGAATAATAATACATTCTCAACTTTATATTTTAGTTCCGGATATTTATTTACTTGTACTCCAGTAAATAAGTCACACTCATCAACCTCAAGTCCGATCGAACAACAGTAACATCCAAACAAAAACCTAAACGGAACACATCCAACCTGGGAACAACAAATCACTCCAATGTGTATCTCAAATGCAATTCTTGAGACAAAGAATTTAATGAAGCTGTAAAATAACCCTTAATAGAACAACATTTCGAGGATTCTCGCAAGAGTTGTGTGCGACGGACACAAGAACACAAGAAAGAATATCCAACTACCCCAGCTATTCCAATATCCGACCGGTTGGCATATTTCTAAAAACACTGAAAATGCTGTTGTCATAACGTAACTCAAGGCAGCCCGACAATGCGAAAACGACACCAGGACAGGCTACTGAATCGGATTAGCTGCACCTCTTGGAGGCGGGTACCAACCTGAGATTAGCTATGGAGAAACGGGTTTTGCAGCAAAAGGCAGTTATCTCGGAGCATCTGTTCACCCTACTCTTTCAAACAGACATTGTCAAGCATCAGCACGCGTGCGGCCGGTCCACGCCGCCTCGGCAGCCCGCGTGCGAGGGGCTGCGCCTGCCTGCACTCACCATCTCGATGATCTTGGTCTTGCGGCCCGTCTTTCTCTTCAAGGTGAATATGTACTGGGCCAGCACCACGCCTGCCACCACCGCGCACACACTGGCGCTCGCCACCGCGCCCACTCGCGCCACGGCCGCGCGGTCCATGGACAGGCCCGCGTGTTCCCGGCGCGAAAGCCCAAGTCCTGCGGGGACGAGCCCAGGGGCGCGGCCGCCCGCCACACACCAGCGCGGAGCTCCGCCCCGAGCGGGGAGGCCCCGCCCAGAAGAGGTGAAGGGAGGGGACAAGGGGGGGGCTCAGGTCCGGAACCCCGCCCCTGCTTCTGGGGCGGGACTTCCTCTGACCTTGACTCCGGGAAAGACCGTAAGGACCCGGAAGAAAACCGTCGTAATCCGCTGCTAAAAACAAGTACATGTAATCCCGAATCCTAGCGCTCCAGATCCTAGCCTATGCCTGTAGTACACAGTTAAGACAATCCCAGAAAAACATGAGAAAACAGTCAAATCCCTGCCTCAGTGAAAGAGACTTCGCCCAACAGCCCTCTCAGAAACTGACCCGCCTCAGCCACCATGGACTACGATGCCCAGCAGCCTCAGCGGCTCCTCGTCTGAGTTACGCAGAAGCATCCGGGGTTGGAAGGCCTAGGTTTAAGCTTCCGGGGGAGATCTGTCAGCTACACATCCTCTCTTCTCAGACCCGTCCTCCCCGCCGGCTTAGGGTGCGTTCCTCAGCAATGTGAGCAGCCAGTCTTGCACTTGTTCTCACTTGCCTAGAGTCTTTCAAAGGGTCGATTTCGTTTCCTGTGCTTCTCTTGGAGTGGGTGGGTTGTGACAGGTTGTGCAAGAGATACTTAGGGTAGTCGCTTCAATTCTGTGAGGTTTGTGCTGCTGCTTAATCAGGCTCTCTCTGCCTGATATGTGTAGCCGAAGGAAGTCAAGAACGAATAGCTGTGGAAGAAGAATTCTTTCTTTTTTTCTTTTCTTTTTAAAAGATTTTTATTAGCTGGTGTAAAACCAAATTGATATAAGACATATTATCGACAATAAAACAATTTATGACTTGTGCAAATAGTAGTCCCACAGAAATAAAAGATTCAAGATGGTCATGGTGCAGCATGCTTCCAATACCTATACATAGGCTCTAAGGCAGGAAGATTGCTTTGAGTATAACGGCTGTTTAAACCGGGGCCGTGAACCATGACACTGCGTCAGAAACAAACAAAACAGCTCAAAAGAAGTGGGCAAGACACCGAGGCTGACAGCACCATCCTGAGTTACTGAAAGGAATATGTATTACACTTGACGATTCTAGAATGAGGTGGAATCCATGGGGGGGGGCGGTAAATGAACGGTGAATAAAAGTTGCCTTGTGCAGATGAAAATCTTTCCAGGGGGCTACAGATGTGAGCTCAGTAATACGGTGTATATCAAGCCCTGAGTTCAAAAGCTCTCTTTGTGGAAGCTCTTGCCCTCACAAATTTATCAATGAAAAAGTATTGTGGGACTTTAAAGTCTCTCTTCTTCCCGTAGCCGTTCTGTGCTCTGTCTATGAAGGTGGAATCCCTTTTCTTGGGGCGGGATAACCCCAGATCTTGTAAGGAGCATCACATAGCCCTCGGGGAAGATTACAAGCCCAACCCTTTCCTAATAAGGAACTTGATCAGCAAGCACAGGGAATTCCTGAAAGTTCCCACCCTATGCTGAGCAGATCCTAGCCTACAGCAAATGACCTTTAATTGTACCTAGAAGTCATCCCCTCACACATAGGATAATTTAGTACTGTTTTCTCCTTGTGATCGGCCCGTATTACTGACTGTAAATGAGGTACTGTATGTAATTAAGTATCCTGGCACCCTTAGCCCTAGCATAGCAGACATTCATTCTCAACCCCTCCCCATTGCCCAAGGTTTATAAATAAAGGCTTCCTAGTGTCCTGGGGCTCACTCATCTTGCTCCCTGTTCCTCCACCATGACCATCTGAGACTCCATTTATCCCAGGGATGGGTTTGGGGGGTGAAGGTGGGTGGGAGGATGGGGTTGACCCATCACTGGATGCCTAGTGCTAAGGCAGTGATGGAACTACCTTTACAGTCTCTGGGGCCTGCTCTACCACTAGCTCAATGCTGACTCCTGGAGAAGGGTTGCCAGGACTGCATCTCACCACACCTGCCAGGGTTCCCCAGAAAGGCTGGGAACCTGGCCTAGCACCTGGGCGACAGGCCTTACTCTAAAGTGCTCTATCTGCCCCTGAACAAGAAACTGACCCTTGGGAACTTTGATCCCAAGATCATCCATTCTTGTCTGGAAGCAAGCAAGGTGTGCCTGGACCAATCCCTGGGATGTGGAACCCAGACCAGCCTACTGGATGCTGAATGACTATGTATGTATGTATGTATGTATGTATGTGTGTGTGTGTGTGTGTATGTATGTATGTATGTATGTATGTATGTGTGTATGCATGCATGCAGGTGTATATTTTCCCCTACACAATGGATGTTTAAAATTTTCAGGAATTTGTATAAATTACTTTTCTATTGCTATGATAAAACACCATGACCAAGGCAACATATACAAGAAATAGTTTACCTTAGTGTATGGCTCCAGAGGACTAGAATTCATAGTATCGGGGACAGCATGGCAGCATGTTGCTAGCTTGGCATCAGAAGAGAATGCTGACATTGCACATTTCACATTTCAACTTCATGCATAAAGCAGAGGAAGCAAACTATGTAGTCTTAAGGTTATTGTGTAATCCAAATGCTGATTTCTGTCTCCGGGCCCCCTACCCACCTCCACCCGCCCCCGCCCCCAGTCTGGTTACATTCCTTGTTCTGAGAATCTCCTGTATCAGTGTTGTGTAAATTGTGCTCCCCAATTGTCCCCTGGTATGCCAATAAAGCAGTTTTACAGCCAGTGGCTGAACAGCAGAGAGAATACAGCTGGACTTCCTGCCAGCCAGGGGAGGAGGAGTTAAGAGGAGGAAGTAGTAAATTCAGCCTCTGCAGAGGCCCAGGAAACATCAGGACAGAGGAACTGGAGCAGGAAAGCTAAAAAATGCAAGTATCACTGGGATGTGCAATGGGAAGAAGTCAAATTAGCTTAGAGGGTTAAGATTAGAGTAATAACTGCTCAGTTATTGTGCTGTGAAGCTTACAGTTAAACAAATATAAAAGTTTCAATTATTTGTGTGATAGCGGGGTTAAGAGAGAAACAGAAACAATCACAGTTGTATAAAATTAACAGAACTGGAATGGTGCAGTCTTTAAACTCTCAAAACAAGCCTCCAGAGACATGATTACTCCAACAAGGATGCAACTCTAAACCTCCCCAAATAGCACCGCCAGCTGGAGATCGCATGTTCAAATGTCTGAGCTTAAGGAGAACATCCTCATTTAAACTACTATAGAATTTAAAGGAAATTAAAGAGCTTCTTTTAATTTGACCATTTCTTAGTATCTTTCAATTCCAAATAATATTATACCAAAGTGGCATTGTCAGATTTCCTTTAATCATATTTTGAGGTGACGTGGCTTGACTCTCTTTATAATTAGAGCTAAGGAGTGCTTTTTCTCTGTTATAGGTTTTTCTCTGCCTCACATGGGGCCATTGCAAAGGATTCTTAAAGGGAAATGTATAGAAAGAGAATTCACAGAAGGTGGTACATAACCTGACATGTAGTGAAAACTTAAGTCTGTAATTAAACATTGACTAAACACATGCCTGTCTTTATTTAGTTTTCTATTGTTATGATAAAATACAAAGACCAGGCAACTTATAAAAGAAAATATTTTATCTGGCTCATGGTTCAGTGTTAGTGTTCATGAAGACAGAGTGAAGGAACAGCTGAGTTCTCATGTCTTGATCTACAACCAGAGGCAAAGAGAACATGAAGAATCACAAATTTTTTTTTGACACCTTAAAGCCCACCTCTAATGACATACATCCTCCAACAAGGTCACATGTCCTAATCCTTCCCAAACAGTTCCACCAACAGTAGACCAAGTATTCAAATATATGCACTTATGAGGACAATGTCTTTCAAATCACCACCATATCCTGTTGTTTTAAATGAAAATCCCAAGTCTTTACCAATAAAGACTCAGCAGCCAGTTGCTGGGATGAAATGCTGCTAGCTCAGAGGCAGAAAAGCATTCTGCTGACCTTCCTACTCAGCTCACACCCCAATGGAAAAGGCCCAAAAAAGCTGACAGCCCAGGAGGTAAAGGCCAAAACAAAACAACCCAAGGCCAAAGGCTTGCTAGCTCAAAGTCTGAAAAGCTAAAGGCCAAGGAGCTGAAGAGGTCAAGAGCTAAAGATCTAGAGCTAAAAGCATCTTCTATTTTTACATGTTGTCTTAAGTACCCTTAAGCTCAAAGCCCCTCCTAGTCTCAAATCCCTGTCAGCTCCAGCTTTTGACCTAGAATTAACTTTATTAAACCCCATATACAGAAAGCTCTTGGATTAAAGGTGTGTGTTAGGGATCAATGGCACCAAGCAAGAGACTGGTTTTGCATTTTTAAATATTTTTTTTATTTAATTAATTTATTCAGATTACATCTAAATTGTTTTCCAATCCCTTGTATCCTCCTGTTCCTCCCTCCCTCCTGCTTTCACCCTATTCCCTTCCCCTATGTCTGTGACCTAGGGAGACCCCCTCCCCCACTATATGGTCATAGGCTATCAAGTCTCATCTTGGTAGCCTGCTGTTTCTTGCTCTGAGTGCCACCAGGCCTCCCCACCATGGGGAAGTGGTCAAATATGGGGTGACAGCATTCATGTGTGAGTCACTCCCCACTCTCCACTCAACTGTGGATAATGTCCTGTCCATTGGCCAGATCTGAGAAGGGGTTCGAAGTTTACTGCATGTATTGTCCTTGGTTGGTGCAGTAGTTTGTGAGCATAACCCCTGGGCCCAGATCTGCCCGACATGATATTCTTCTTGTAGGTTTCTAAGACCATCTTGATCCTTCTATTTCCCAATTCTCCCATACTTCTCTCACCTAGAGTACCAATAGGATGTCCTAACAACTATCCCAATCTCCTGATAAGTGAAGCCTTTCATGGGACATGCCTCTTGGGCTAGTGCCCAAATTATAAGTGAGTATATATCATGTGAGTCTTTCTGCTTCTGGGTTAACTTACTCATTATGATCATTTCTAGTTCTCTCCATTTGTCCAGAAATTATGGGATTTCCTTGTATTTATAGCTGAGTAGTATTCCGTAGTATAAATGTACCACAGTTTCTTTATTCATTCTTCCACTGAGGGACATTTAGGTTGTTTCCAGGTTCTTGCCATCATCTATCTATCTATCTATCTATCTATCTATCTATCTATCTATCTATCTATCTTTATTATCATCATCATCATCATCATCTATATTATGTGTATATATGTTTATATATACATATATATGTATATAATGAGTGACATGCACTGTATTTGTTTGATTCTGTGTGGCTTTTTAATACATCCATAATGTTATTTTACCCACCTTGCTCCTTCTCCTGTATTTATCCCTTTTCTAAGATACCTTCTTTTTCAAATTTCCTCCATCAGATCACTTGGATTTTGTTAGTCTCCTTTACCCTCCTCCCACCTTCTTCTGTAATTACCTCCATTCCACTCAAGAAAGAGCCACATCCTTTCCTCATTTCCCTGATCAGAGATTACTTGTACCATGCTATTGACCCCTCTCTATTGATCTGAAAGCCCCCCTCTATCCTGGAGACAGTCCTGTTTTTATTTTCCTCGTTTCTGAATCACTATAGCTTATGTACTCATCTCTGAAAATTTATAGAGAGGAACCTCCACTGAAAGATAAAATGTTTTATTTGTCCTTCTGGGTCTAAGTTACCTCACTCAGTATGATCTTCCTTAGCCCCACCCATTTACCATCAAAGTTCATGATTTCATTTTTCTTAAGAGGTGAATAGTATTTATTAGTGTATATACATCACATTTTCATTATCCATTAGTTGGCTCTAGGGCATTTAGACTAGAAAAGACAATGACTACGGCTAAACAAGTATCCAATCCTTTGGGCATATTCTGAGCAACGGTATAACTGGGACATATGTTAGCTTTTTTTTATTATTTTTTTTCTTTTTGAGAAATTTCCACACTGATTGCCATAATGGCTGCACCAGTTTGCAATCCCACAAATAGTAAATGAACATTCCATTTTCCTCTGCATCCCCTCCAGCTTTTGTTGTCAGTTGCTTTTTTTATCTTTGCCACTCTGAGCTGGGTATTATGAAATGCCAAAGTTGTTTTGATTTGCATTTGAATAATTGCTGGACATGAGCAGCATTTTTTCAGCATTTTTTTTTTTTTTTGTGATTTTTCTTAGCACTTCTTGTTCTACTTTTGAGAATTCTTGTTCTTCCTAAGGCCCATTTTATAATGGGTCACTTTTCTTTTTGACTTTTTTTTTGAGTTATTGGTATATTCTGGATATTATGTGACTGTCCGATGTATAGCTGGCATAGATTCTATTCCTTTCTATGCGCTTCCTCTTTACCTGGTTGATTTTTTTCTTTAAATGTGCAGAAGCTTTTTATTTTTATGAAGTCTTACTTGTCAGTTGTTTGCCTTTCATGTTGGGAAAACAGAGTCCTATTCAGGAAATCTTTGCCTACACCTATATTATATAGAGTCCTATGTTTTCTTTTAGAAGCTTCAGTGTTTGAGTTTTAAATCTTTGATCTATTTTAAGTTAGTTTTGTGCAAGGTAATAGATACAGGTCTAATTTCTTTCTTTTGTATGTATCCAGTTTCCCCAAAACCACTTGTTGAAGATGCTTTCTTTTTCTCCAAAGTATGGTTTTGGCATCTTTGTCAAATATTAAATGGCTGAAACTACATGTACTCCTATGAAGGTCTTTGATTTTGTTCTATTGGTTTATATGGCTTTTATGTGCCAATACCATATTGTTTTTATTATTGTGGCTTTGTATTGTATAATGAACTGGAATTGTGATTGGTCCAGCACTATTCCTTTTGCTTTGGATTTGATTGGTCCTAAGTCTTTTGTGGTTACATATAAATTTCAGCATAGTTTTTCTATTTCTGTAAAGAACGAGACAAGGATTTAGAATAGATTGTGGCTAGTCATCATTTTTACAATGTTGACTCTACTAATCCATGAGTATGGTACATCTTTGCATTTTCCAGTGTCTTTCTCTATCTCTTTTTTTCAGAGGCTTAAAGGTTTCTTTGTAAGGACCATTTGCTTCCTTGGTTAAGTTTATTCCTAGATATTTTCTTTTCTTTCTTTTTTTTTTTTTGATGCTATTGTGAATGGTAGTGTGTCTATATGATCTCCCTGTATGTTTTATTGCTGCTATATAGAAAAGTTATTGATTTTTGGAAGGTATCTGTATTCTGCCACACTGCTGATTTTGGTTATGATTTATAGAAATGTTCTGATAATGTGGGGATCTTTAAGATATAGTCCATGTCATCAGCTAATAGGGATAGCTTGACTTCTTTCCACACATGCATCTCTTTAATTTCCTTCTTTTGACTTATTGTGCCAGTCAATCTTTTGTACACCATGGTGAAAAGGAGTGGGGATAGTGTACATTCCTGTCTCATCCCTGACTTCAGGAGAATCGTTTCAAGTTTTTCTGTGTTTAAGATGATATTGGCTATGAGTTTCTTACAAATAGCTTTTATTATGTTGAAGAATGTTCCTTCTAGCCCTAAATTTTCTAAGACTTTTATCATGAACACATGCTGGCTTTTTCAAAGGCTTTTTCTGCATTTATTGAGATGATGATGTGATTTTTGTCTTTAAGTCCATTTATGTGGTTTATTATACTTATTGATTGTGTATGTTGAACCATCCTCGCATTTCAGGAAGAAAGACAAGTTGTTCATGGTGTATACTCTTTTTTGATATATGTCTGTATTCTGTTTGCAAGTATTCTATTGAGTATATTCTGAGTCTATTCTCATCAGAGATACTGGCCTATAAATTTCCTTTTTATGTTGTGTCAGTACTCATTTTGAGTGATACTTGCTTTATAGCAATAGTTTGGGAGCACTCCTTTCTTTTCTTTAGAAAATAGTCGGAAGGACTGGTTCTAGACTTTCTTTGAATGTATTGTAGAATTCTGCTGACTTTTTTAAGCTGGTAGACTTTTGTTGTTGTTTTTCATTTGTCATGGGTCTGTTTAGTTTTTTGACTTCTTAGTTTAGTTTTGTTAGTTTTAGTTTGATAGCATTTAGAGAATTATTTATGTTTTTCACATTTTCCTGATTAATAGAGTGCATGTTTTAAAAAATATACTCATAATATTCTGAGTTCCTATGGTGTCTCTTGTAATGGTCCCTCTTTTTGTTTCTGATTCTGTTAATTGGGTTCCCACTTTCTTTTAGTTACTTGAGCCAATGTTCTGCAATTACATTTTTTCTTTTTTCTTTTTCTTGTCATTACATTTGTTGATTCTTTGTATTCTTCTCTTTGTTTCTCCTTTGTTGATTATTGCTTTTTTGTTTTTGTTTTTTCGGAGAAAGGGTTTCTCTGTATAGCTTTGGCTGTCCTGGACTCACTTTGTAGACCAGGCTGGCCTGCAACTCTCAGCAATTCACCTGCCTCTGCATCCTGAGTGCTGGGATTAAAGATGTGTGCCACCACGCCCAGCTGATTTCTGTTTTTATGTTTATTATATCTTGCAGTCAACTGAGTTGTATTTATTTTGTTCCAACTTTTTTATTTGTGTCATTAATTCATTTATTTGTGCTGTTTGTTTTTGATTTTTTGACTATGTACCCAGAGCTATAAATTTCCCTCATAGGATTAGTTTTAATATATCCTAGAGGTTTTATTGTGCTATTTTAATTTTCATATAGTTCCTCAAAATTTTACTTCTTTCTTGATTTCTTCTTTGATCCAGTTATCATTATGTAATTTGTTGTTTAATTTCCATGGGTTTGTGTATTTACTAGAAAATTGTTTGTTATAAATTTTAGGTTTTATTGAAGTGCAGTCTAAGAGTATACAAGAACTGATTTCAATTTTTTTGATTTATAATGCTTTGTTTTGAGCTTCAGGATATGGTCTATTTAGGAAAGTGTCCTTGTGCTACAGAATAAAATTATATTTTTGGTATTTTTGTAGAATACTTTGGCATTATATAGAAATTTATTATGTTCATTTGAAGTTTGATGTTAATTTATTCTGATGTATTTGTATTTATTTTTTTATCCAGATGACCTGTATATTGGAGGAAGTTGGTATTGGATTCACATACTATTGATTGATTGATGTTAGTCTATATCTTTTAATTCAGTAGTAGATTTTATTTTGTAATGAAACTGAGTGACACTGAGTTTGGTGCATATATGTTAGGGTGGTACTATATTCTTGGTCAACTGCTCCTGTGATTAGAGTGAAATATTCCTCTTCATCTCATCTATTTAGTTTTAAGTCAAAGTCTATTTTGTCACCTATTAGGATAATGACACCTGCTTTCTTTCTGGTTTCATTTTATTTGAGTACTTCTGTCTATCATTTTATTCTAATGTGGTGCCTAATTTAAAACTAATATTTTTTTTCTTGTAGGTAGCAGATAAACAGATTTTATTTCTTGATCCAGTCAGTCACTATCTGCTTTTTGAGTGTAAACATGAGCTATTCATGTTTAAGTTGTTACTGAAATGTGTGTTTTAGTGCTGGTCACCATGTTGATTTTTGATGTGGCACTTTGTGTTTTAATACTTGTGATTCATATTTCTTTCCTCAATATCTCTGCTTTACTTATTCATCTCTTCAGCCCAAAGAATGCTTTATCTATTACTTTAGGTTTGTTTTTTTTTAATATGAATCTTTTTATGCTGTATTTGATGTCGAAAATTGTACCTCTTCTCTTATTCATGGCAGTAATTTTGCTTGGTATATTATTTTAGAGTGGCTGCCATTTAGGGTTTGGGTTAGTTTTGAGTATTTCCCTTGAGAAATCTGCTGTTCTTTTAATGGGCTTTCTTTTTCTCTTGCAGATTTCAGTACACTTTCTTGTTCTGTATTCTTAGTGTTTTAACTGTGAGATGTCATAAAAATTTCTTTTCTTGTCTTTTATGTGTTCTGTGTGATTCTTGTTTTTTTATGGGCATGTCTTTTTGTTTTTTGTTTTTGTAAAGTTTTAGTATGAGACAGTTTTCTTCTCTGATCTTATTGAAGGTCTTGTGTTTGTCATTGACCTGGGATTATTTACCCTTACCTGTGCCTATAATTTGAAGATTTGCTGTTTTTCATGGTACCCCACATATACAATACTTTCTAGGCATGCACGATACTAACTGAGCTACATGCTAACCCCAAAGCCCAATTTCTGCTCATAATACAGTTATATTATTTCATTTCTGTGTGCTCTGTAAGAAAGACGATTTCCCCCAAGTATTTGCAGGGGATGACATTTTCTTAACTTTAGCAAAAGAGCTATTAATTTTTCAGCGAGACCCTGAAGCCAATGTCAAGTAAGTATGGAGGTCACCACCAGTGTTTTGGAAGCATAAAGGATACCTTGGGACATCTGAAATGTTTTTCTATTTCTTTTAAAAGGGATATTATTACTGTGGGATATTATTACTGTTTCTTTTGTTTTGTTCACGGTCTGGCATCAGTTAGTTCGCACAGGCAGGTTTGGCCTGGGGAGAAGAGCTCACACAGGGGAAACCCAGAGCTCAGCTGCTCCTATTCCACGGTTACAGGTATGGCCTGGGGAGAAGAGCTCACACACGGGAAACCCAGAGCTCAGCTGCTCCTATTCCACGGTTACAGGTATGGCCTGGGGAGAAGAGCTCACACACGGGAAACCCAGAGCTCAGCTGTTCCTACTCCACTGTTCCCCTGGAATTAGAGAAGTTACTTTTCCTTTTGATGGCACCACTTTCAAAGAACTTCAAGGTCAGAACGGGCTGCCCCAGATGACATGATAATTATGGGTCTAAAGGGAGATGAGCTGATGACATATCTTCCTTATAACTACTTCATAAGGTCTTCCTCTACATGGATGTTTATGGGAAACCTGCCTTGGTGAGTATTTCTTTTTTCACTTCATTAATAGTGAGAACAGAAAGTAGGTGGTTGAGCAAAGTAGGATTTTCTGTAATAAATGACTAGAGAAGTCTGTGCTTAGAATTTTACTTTTGAGCCAAACTTTGTCATAGGCAGACATAAAGATGTCTGTGTAACAATTTATAAAAGAACAAAAAGTTCACTTAAAGTTATCCTTGATTATACTATTTTTGACAGTAGAAGGGGGACTATTGGAAAGAGTGCAGAAGGGTGAATAGAGAGAGAGGAAAGGTTAATAGTGTCCAGATTATCAATGGTTATCATATATTGAATGAAAATCTCAAGGAACTCATGACTTTTTGCAATGGATACACATTTCCTATATATGTATTTCCAGATGCAATATTTTAAGGACATATTTTATCCTGAGTGTGAACTCTAACAGTTCTAGGAAAGGTTTTGCCAACTTTGTTAGTTTTCTCTCCCTGTAACAATAAACCTGATATATCTTACAGGGTGAAGACAAAGAACAGATATTTATTGTTTTACAGGAGTACATTGATAATAATGAGATGCATTTAAATTGTTTTTATATCTTCTAGTTTTACTACTTTTCTCACGTTGAATGATGATAGAATTATATGAAACTTAAGCTAGGAATATGCAAATAATATTAACTAATTTAGTGTTTACAAGTAATTTTATATTTTGTTAAGTTTGTATATCTTTAGGAATTCTTAGCAAAGTTTCAACTCACGGCCTAGTAAAACATACGACATTGTTAATGTCATATAAGGCTTAAAAGTTTTACATAGATTTGTTTAATCTATTGCAATGATTCATAATAAAGTAGATTTTATGGATACTTTAAAACATCTGCAAATCTCACCTTGCTTATTAAATCCTTGTAAAGTTATCCTTACACAAATGTAAACTGGATCATTTTTATTAGAAGTTTTAGTGTTTTACTTAAAATGAATTCATTTTTTGTTATTTCACGTTTTCTAAATTGAACCTTGTAACATTGATACTAATATACTATTGAGTGTTAGCAGTGAGAAAAATATTTGCAATTCTTGAATAGTATAAAATAATTTAAAGTAAAAATTCCCAAGATTTCCTCTAATACTTACTAAATACAATTGCTTGCAACAATACACTTTTATATATATACACACACACAAGTGACAAGTAAATTTAAGTTTAGGTGATGGATATTTGAAGTTCATTTTTATTTTGCTACAATATCAGTTACTAATGTATGTGGGGGACTAAAATGGACACTGAAAACCGGTGTGGTGGCACACGCCTATGATCCCATCACTTTGAAGGCTAAGTCAGGAGCATCATGAGTTTGAAGTCAGTCTCTTTTTCTGTCTATCTCTCTCTCTCTGTTTTTTGTCTGCCTGTTTGTCTTTCTGTTTACATCTCTCACACAAATACAACAAAATTAAAGTGGGAAACTGATAATGTAGAAGTGTGAAGTTATTGTCGATAAATGGAGCGGATGGTGGCAGTTACTGCTAGTAATTGCCTGGCCATAGAGCCTCAACATTTAAAAACCAATTGTTAGAAACACGAGTTTATGTTTGCACCGGTGCTCTAGGCAGAACCATTGTGGATCTAATAAGTCACCCAGAAAGAGAGGACACACTCTCCATTTCCCCTAAAGTTCATTTTACTTCACAGACATATTGGATATAACTCTGAGTTTTTCCTCAAGTGATATGCAAGGATTCATGGTGGCAGCTCCAGAACATACTATGCTATTGTTCTATTTTGAGTCCTGGTAGTCCAATAATCTCTCTCTGTGCCTATGTCTTGTCTTTCTCCCTTCCTCCCTCTTTCTCTCTCTGTTCCCTTCCTCCACACAACTCTCTCACACATACCCCTTTTCCTGTGGACACTTTCATATCTTTACCTAACTCATGCCAGGCAACTTGTGACGAAACTCTGGGTACGGTCTCTTCCTCACTGCCTCACCATGACACTCCTGCTGCTGCTGCTGCTTCATCTCAGGGGAGCAGGCTCGTGAATGTGAGATTGGAATATCCTAGTCAGTTTCTGTGTGCTTTCAGTTGCACCTGCGCTAAACTCAATTTCCAAACAGCAATTAATGCACTTAAATTACTTAAGAGTATCAGGTACTAGCTATAAATTCATACATTATTAAAATCAATAACTATTTATTCCTTCTGGTGTTACCTATTTAATAAAGATTTCATGGAACTAAATTGAGTGGCTAAGTTCTTCATATTTCTGCAGTGACTGAAGACTTCTTCATGTTGCTGACAGTGGACAGTACATCAGGCCACACCATGTGTCTTGTCACCTGAAAGTCGCATGCTAACTCATGTTCTCTCTGAGCAGTCACACTGCTTTTAGGTCATTACTCACCAAATATGGGATATCCTAAAATAAAAATGATAACTTTGATCTAAGACATTTGTATGTTCCTTAAGCTATTACATCTTCATAAAGCAGAATAAAACATCACTATGTATTCATAAAACAACTGTTCCAAAATAAAATACAATGAAGGTATAAAAAAATTTTTTTTTACAGAAGAATGTAGAACTACATATAAAACAGATCTGTGTTGTTGTTGTTTATTTGTTTTGCACACCTCTTCAGACAGCTGTCTGCACACTGCTTAGACTTTTGGTCTTGGGTCAATTTAATTGTCATGGCTTCTTCACTATTGTGAATGTTTATGGATACACTTTGGGTTTCAATACTTGCAACTAAATATTACAACTTAAACTAATGTGAAAGCCTCTAACACTGCAATTTTTTTTTCAAATAAAACATAAGTATCCTCAGTGAATACCGATGTTAACAATTCAGTTTGTAGCCATGGTAGCCATGGTCTTTTCTTGCCCATCTCAGCTCCAGGAAACCTCAGAAAAAGATGTCAATAGATGAATCAGAAGATGCATCGTCTCGTCTCCTGTATGAGATAAACACTTACAAAGCATTGAATATGAAGTAGAAAATATGAAGTGCATATCCTTGGGAAAAGAAGAAAATATGTTAGAGTAAGATAATTGTAATAAAACAGATGTTATCTTATTATATTTATCCTTTTTAATATTACTTATAATACATAATGTTATATTAATAAATTATTGCTATATAATTAATGAATAATTATATATGTATCTGATTTGTCTGCTTGCACTTTTAAAATGTAGTTCCTACAGTTTGAGACCAAGCTTGAATTAAGTATTGTCCTAGAGATTTATTTATTTCTTTAAGATTTATTAATTTTATTTTACATATGTGTGTGTTCTTCCTCCGTACAGTATCTATGCATCACTTGCTTGCCTGGCCATTGAGGGCGATGGATCTCCCTGAACTAGAGTTATAGAGGATCATGAACAATCATGTCAGTCCTGAGGATCGAATGTAGGTCTTCGCAAGAGGGAAAAAAAATACTTTTAGCTTTTAAAAACAGAACGTCGCTGTGGAGGAACTGTAAATGTGTGAATGTGACAGAATCAGAAGCTTGACTCTGGCAATTGGGATGAATCCATTCCTTGACTAGAGTCTCTCTTTAAGTGCAAAATTCATGCAAATATAAAACATGTGGTTTGTGTTCTCATATTCGTAGCAAGATTATAAACTGGTCTCAGCCACTAACTTTTGCATCATTTCTACACATAGATGCCTGATTGTGCCTATATATATGTAATATATGAATGAACTTGAAAATATAACTGGGCACACATTTTCATACAAAAATCTGAGTCAGTGTGGTTGTTTTCCCATTTCTCTATCACAAAGCTGATTTTTTAAAGTACTGAATTAAATTAATTTGATAAAGTAATGATATTGGTAACCAGGCCCAATAACTGACACACACAAAAGGCACAAAAGGTAAGACTCTTAAGTGAAACTGTAAAAAGTATGTGGGTGCTAATGATGTATGATTACACTGGTGACCGTGCACTGCATGGGAAAGAATCTCTTTTAAAACAGAAATTCTACAACAGGATCATTATTTGGTCATTTTTGGCAAGTTGATGTTTGTTATAATGCATAGAAAATAGTGTTTGTCTTAGGGTCACTTGTTCTTTCTTATTGGAGGCTCCTAGCTCCACTTCTTCAAATATGATTATGTAAGGCTATTGTAACTATGGAAACCAGGAAAGTAAAACAGGACCATTGCCAGAATAGGGGTGATGGTGGAGACAATAGAGAGCAGAATAGCATCCAAGTATCTGATCATGGAAATAGGAAAAGTGGAGCTTTTTAGAGTGTTCAAGGGAGGTAATTAGAGAAGAAAGAGGTAGATAGGTAAAAATATCAACATGGATGGCTGAAAAGCCATAACTAGGCATTCTATTAACAATTTACACTGCAAGTCCAAAAAGAAAAGGAAAGTAGTGTTTGTTTTGATAGCTGACAGATAATTTTTTAAACCTAAGGTAGAGTCTATCAAAAGGCAATGGAATGGGAAATAAACTGGGAGACATCTTGGACCACTTATGACCATAATTAATGGACATACAATTAATAGGGTGTGGAAAAGACACTGATGGTCTACAGCTGTATCTATGTCTTTAATTCCAGATTCTGAGGATGTAAGATTGCATGGAAAAAGGAACATTTTAAAAATGCATCAATATAGGCCTTTTTTTGATTAAGATAGTGAGATGGCTATGAATTATCATTGTGATTCCATTAGAATTATGAGTCAAAACTTGAACAGTTGCAAAATTTGAGCACAGTAAATTACAGAATATGAAACTGACTCACCTCAGTTTTTAAAGTTCTTTTGTGAATATTTCCTAGAACATGTTTTGTTTAGTTGTACAAATGTGGTTAATATTCTGTACTCCTCACTACTGTTTTAGGTGTTAGGTATAAAATGAGGCAATTTAAATCAGTAGGATTGGATTTCTAAGGCATGAGACTCTGGTGCAGTACAGGCACACAAAGTGTGCATTCTATATAGATGTAACTGTGAATGCCTTTATTATGTCTAGTGTGTTATTTATTCAGGTTGCTACATGGAGGGTATATTGAAATATAGGCAATGAAATCTAGTATGGATCATCAAAAGTTAAAGAGACAGGTTAATTAAGAACTAGTAGGAAAAATAGAACAATGATACAGACATACTGCCTAGTGAATTAGAAATATGATGTATAATCTATTTTTTTCAGATATAAGACATATGTTTCTACTATACTCTTAAGATGAACACACTTCTCACTTATGTCCTTAACGAAGAATGTCCTTTATTTCCAAGCTGGGGTTGGAGTTCTAGCCAATATGTTTCTCTTTTTCTTCTATATTTTCAAAATCTTAGGTCACAGACCTAAATCCAGGGACTTGATCTCCTGTCAACTGACCTTCGTTCACATAATGTTGGTCCTTAGTGGAGGGGACATTTGGCTTACAGACATGTTTGAGTCACTGAACATTGAGAATGACTTCAAATGTAAGGCAACGTTTTACATAAACAGGGTGATGAGAGGCCTCTCCATTTGCATCACCTGCCTCCTGAGTGTGTTCCAGGCCGTCACTATCAGTCCCAGTACCTCTGTGTTAGCAAAATATAAACATAAACTAAAAAAATACATCATCCATGCTCTCTTATGTATTTGGTCTTTCAATTTGTCATTCAGTAGTAACCAGATTTTCTATGTTGGTGGTTTTACCAATGTGAGTGAGACCAAACACATGAAGGTCACTAAATACTGTTCACTCTTCTCCATGAACTCCATCATCAGAGGATTGATTTTAATACTGACAACCTCCAGAGATGTATTTCTTGTAGGAGTCATGCTGACCACAAGTACATACATGGTGATTCTCTTGTTCAGACATCAGAAGAAATGCAAGCATCTTCATAGCAACAGCCACCTGAGAGCATCCCCTGAGAAAAGGGCCACAAAGACCATCTTGCTGCTGGTGGTTTTCTTTGTGGTCATGTACTGGGTGGACTTCTTCATCTCATCCACCTCAGTCCTGCTATGGATGTACGACCCAGTCCTCCTGACTGTTCAGAAGTTTGTGATGAATGCCTATCCCGCAATTACTCCTTTGGTACAAATCAGTTCTGATAGCAGAATAATCAATGTGCTGAAAAAACGTGCAGTCGAAGCACTACCAGATTTAAAAAAAAAATAAAATGATTTTTCATCTTCTTAAAAAATACTCATACCAAAAAAAAAAAAAAAAAAAAAAAAAGCTGGGCAGTGGTTGCTTACACCTTTAATCGCAGCACTTGGGAGGCAGAGGCAGAGGCAGGCGGATCATTGTGAGTTTGAGGCCAGCCTTGTCTATAAAGCGTGTCCAGGAAAGTCAAGACTACACAGAGAAACCCTGTCTTGAAAAACCAAACCAAACCAAACCATACCAAACCAAACAAAAACCCCCTCATTAATTTTTTATTTATATGTATGAGTGCATGTATGTGTATTCCATTCCTGGAGCTCAGAGAGGTCAGAAGATGTCATAGTGCCCCCTGGAAGTGGACTTACAGATGCTTATAAGGAGTCATTCTGGTGCAGTCCCATTTTTTTCTAAAATACAGATCATTCTTAAACTTCAATAGTTCAAATAGCAAAGCAAGCCTTTTCATATGATTTAAATAAAATCTGTTGTGTTACACATATGCATTCTTTTGACATTTCTACTGCCTAATACTATAAAGTTCTTAAGTTCACTATATACCATAAGTAGATATTTCTTCATGAATTTTCTTGATCATTTTTACTTTGTATCATAAATATGTCCTTGATGCCAAGGTTACTCAAAAGAAACTCTTTGTTGATAGTGACTTTTTAACCTTTTCTTTTGAAAAAATTTTAATTTTCTCTCAGTCCTCAATAGTAGTTTATTTTTTATATATTTATTTAATTTTGGCTTAAGGACAATTTATTATTGTTTCTTCTTATTTTTTTATTAATTTATTTACTTTGCATCCTGTTCATAACTCCATCCCTCCTCACGTGCCAGAGCCACCCTACTTCCCTCTCCCCTTCTCCCTCCCTTATTTTTTAGAAAATGGGAGCCCTACTTCAAATTCACTACAGTTATCATGACTGAGCATGTCCTCTGTCCCTTTGACCTGGCAAGACAGTCCCACCATGGAGAAGTGACCAAAAAGCTGGCAGCAGAGTCCATGTCAGAGAAAGACCCTGCTCCCCCTTACTAGAGGACCCACAAAATACTGAGTTGCTCATTGACTACATCTTTGTAGGGGGCCTAGGTCCAATTCAGGCATGGTCCTTGGGTGATGCTTCAATCTCAGCAAGCCTTTCTAGGCCCTGATTAATTGGTACTGCTGGTTTTCCTGTGGAGCTCCTATCTCCTCCAGGTCCTCTTTTCTTTTTCCCTACCTTTGCACAATACTCCCTATACATTGCCCAAAGTTTGGCTGTGAGTCTCAGCATCTGTTTCAGAGCACTGCTAGGCAGAGCCCCTCAGAGAACAACTCTTCTATGCTCCTGTCTGCAAGCATAGCAGAGTATTGTTAATAGTGTTAGGGTTTGGCTCTCTCCCATGGGGTGGATCTTGGGTTGGGCCAGGTATTGGCTGGACATTCTCTCAAACTCTGCTCTATCTGGTCTCTATCCCTGCACATCTTGTCGGCGGGGTGAGTTTGGATTGAAGTTTTAATGGATGAATTGGTATTCCCCTTCCTCTTCCAGGAGACTTGACTAGTTAGAGGGTATCCTCTTCAGTCTGCTACTAGGAGTCTCTGCTAGAGTCCTTATATCCTTATATCCTCCCAGGAGCCTATCCTGACTTAGGTCTGCAGCTTGTCACAGAGATGCTTCTGCCCACAGTTCCTCTTTTCCCCCCAGGCTTTCTGTCCCCCTCCTTCGCCCCCCTCTCCATCCCCAGCCCCACCCTGGCTCTGCTCAGGTATGACCTCTACCCTCTTTGTGCTCCCTCTCTTACCTTGTACCCTTTCTTCATCCATTACCTCTGTCTACTCTGTTTCCCCTTCTGGGTGAGATTTAAGCATCCCTCTTTGGGTCCTCTTTGTTACTTATCTTCTTTGAGTCTGTGCATTATAGAATGTTTATCCTCTTCTATACAGCTAACACCCACTTTTAAGTGTGTACATACCATGTGAGTCTTTCTGGGTCTGGAGTACCTCACTCAGGATGATCTTTTCTAGGTCCATCCATTTGCCTGCAAATTTCATGATTTCTTTGTTTTTGATAGCTGAGAAGTATTCCATTATGTAATTGTGCCACAGTTTCTTTATCTTTTCTTTGGTTTAGAGACATCTAGGTTGTTTCCAGATTCTGGCTATTATGAATAAAGCTGCTATGAATATAGTTGAACAAGTGTCCTTGTATGGTAATGCATCTTTTGGATATATAGTCAGGAGGGGTATAGCGATGTTTTATGGTAGCAGTGTTCCAAATTTTCTGAAAAAGCACCAGATTGACTTCCAAAACGATTTGCTGAATAATTATTGATATTTAATATTGAGTTATTATTGTAATGAAATAAGCACTTATCCCTTAAGTATCTTAATACACAAATAACCACACAGAGAGCCTAGGATATATTTAATAAGCCTATAGCACAATGCTGCGCAATTATGACTCCATTCTCAACTTCCACATTAGTATAGTTTCCTCCCATTCAGATTTCCCACATGATATTTGCTTTTAAATCATCTCCTAGGCCTGCTTCATTTCTCTTGATGTTTTCCAGTCTTCTCTTTGTGGCTCCATCCTGTCCCTCCTCCTTTTTTTCCTCTCTTCACTGGAACCTGATGTCCCAACCTCTTCTCTGTTATTATTTAGCATTGGCTTATTGGTTTTTATTAACAATACAGTGTACAAATGGTGACATGTTTACACAAAATTGAGACAGTAGATACTTAGATGAAACATCAGAATGCAATGTCCAAATTGAAACCAGATATGAGGCAGAGAAATTAGCATTTGAATGAGCAAGGGTAAACTGTACACAATCCACAAGAACATTCATCAAGATAGAATAATACTTTCTTCAAAGTTGCCAAGTACCTTTTGACTAAACATTATGTATGTAAATCTTGTCTGTTGGTTTTAAAAATTTTTCATAATTGTTCTCACTGTACATTATAAAAAATGTTCTTTTTATTGAGATAGAAAAGAGGAATTGTTGGAGGTTGGTCTGATGTATTTTGGTGCTAATTACTCCTTGTTGTCTTTTAATGTACCCTAAATATTGCTGTGTAAACTCGCTAAAAATTTATTCCTGTTTGACTAATAAAAAGCCAATACACCTAGGCAGGCAAATGGGATAGGTGTGGCTAAGGTTCACAGGATATTGAAAACAGAGGGACTCTTGGGAGAATGAGAATCTTGGGATGGAGAAAGAAGGAAGAGATTTGCCATGGGAGAGGAACAGAGCCATTTGGATCGGGAGGAACTGTGAAGTTCCTCATGGAAAGAGAGAGAGAACACTAGCAAATATTTTGGGATTATGAATGGGAGGTAAACCAAATAGAAAATATTAGAAGCAGATAGAATGGGTTGAAGACTGAAAGTTATTGAAGGATAGCGTAGGAGGTAATATATCTGCCTTGGCCTAAGTAAAGGCTTATTCTAAAATATATCAGGTGTCTGTGGTGTTTTCACTGATTGATAGCAGGTTAGAAAATACTGTCACAATAATAATTAGCCTAATAATAAAATTTTTAGGCCATATTTATAAATTAACCACAACAGTGCATGTACAAGTTTGCACTCCTACCAGCAATAGAGGAGTGTTCCCTTTTCTCCCCATCCTTGTCAGCATGGCCTGTCACTTGAGTTTTTGATCTTAAGCCATTCTGACAGGTGTAAGATAGAATCTCAGAGTCACCTTGATTTGCATTTCACTGATGACTAAAGATGCCAAGCATTTCTTTAACTGCTTCTCAGCCATTTGAGATTCCTCTGTTGAGAATTCTATGTTTAGTTTTGTACCCAATTTTTAACTGGGTAATTTTGTTTGTTGGTGTTTAATTTTTTGAGTTCTTTATATATATTGGATATTTGTTCTTTGTTAGATGTAGGATTGGTGAAGATCTTTTCCCAATCTGTAGACTGTCGTTTCATTCTCTGGACAGTTTTTCAGTTTTAAGAGGTTCCATTTATTAATGGTTGATCTTAGAGCCTGAGCTGTTGGTGTTCTGTTCAGGAAGTTGTCTCCTCTTGCAATGACTTTGAGGCTCTTTCCCACTTTTTCTCCTAACACATTTAGTGTATCTGGTGTTACGTTGAGGTCTTTAATACACTTGGACTTGAGTTTTGTGCAGGGTGGTGAATATGGATCTTTATGCATTTCTCTACACGTAAACATCCAGTTAGACCAGCGCCATTTGTTGAAGATGCTGTCTTTTTCCCATTGTATGGTTTTAGCTCCTTTGTTGAAGATCAAGTGTCGGTTGGTGTATGGATTTATTTCTGGGGCTTCCATTTGACTCCATTGATTAACCAGTCTATTTCTATGTCAATACCATGCTGTTTTTATTACAATTTCTATGTGGTATAGCTTGAAGTCAGGGATGGAGATACCTCCAGAAGTTTTTTTATTGTATAAAATTGTCTTATCTATTCTGTTTTTGTTCTTGTTGTTGTTATTCCTTATGAAGTTGAGAATTGTTCTTTCAAGGTCTGTAAAAAATTGTGTTGGTATTTTGATGGGGGGTGTTTCATGAATTTATAATTGCTTTTGGTAAAATGGCCATTTTTACTGTTAGTCCTACCAATCCGGGAGCATGGGACATTTTTTTTTTCATCTTCTGATATCTTCTTCAATTTCTTTCTTCGGAGACTTGAAGTTCTTGTCACACAAGTCTTTGACTTGCTTGGTTAGAGTTACACCAAGTTATTTTATATTATTTGTGGATGTAGTGAAAGGTATAGTTTCCCTAATTTCATTCTCAGCTGCATTGTCATTTATATACAGGAGGGCTACTGATTTAAAAAAAATTAATCTTGTATCCAGCCACTTTCCTGAAGGTGTTTATCAGCGGTAGGAGTTTTCTGGTGGAATTTTTGAGGTCACTTATGTATACTATCAAATAATCTGCAAATAGTGATACTTTTACTTCTTTCTTTCCAATATGTATTTTCTTGATCTCCTTTAATTGGTCTCATTCCTCTAGCTAGGACTTGAAGTTCTATATTGAAGTGATATGGTGAGAGTGGGTAGCCTTGTCTCTGATTTTATTGAAATTGCTTTGAGGTTCTCTCTCTATTTAACTTGATGTTGACTATCAACTTGCTGTATATAGACTTTATTATGTTTAGGTATGGGCCTTGTGTCCCTAATCTCTCCAAGACTTTCATCATGAAAGGTTGTTGTATTTTGTCAAAGGCTTTTTCAGCATCCAATGACATGAGCATTTTTTTCCTTTGAGTTTGTTTATGTGGTGGATTACATTGTTGGATTTCCATGTGTTGAGCCATCCCTGAATGCCTGGAATGAACCCTACTTGATCATGGTAGATCATGCGTTTGATGTGTTCTTGGATTAGGTTTGCAAGTATTTTATTGAGTATTTATGCATCAGTGTTCATGAATTAAATTGGTCTGAAATTCTCTTTCTTTGTTAAGTCTTTGTGTAATTTAGGTATCAGGATGACTGTGGATTCATAGAATGAGTTTGGCAATGTTTCTTCTGTTTCTATTTTTGTGGAATAGCTTGAGAAAAATTAAATCTTCTTTGACTGTCTGGTAGAATTCTGTACTAAAACTATCTGTCCCTGGGATTATTTTGATTGAGAGGCTTTCGATGACTGCTTGTATTGCCTTAGGGGGTCATAGGACTGTTTAAACTGTACAGCTGATCTGATTGGTAAGTGAAATTTATCAAGAAAATTATCCATTTCCTTTTGATTTCACAATTTTATGGAATATAGGCTTTTGATGTAAGATCTAATGTTTTTTTTTTTTTTTTTTGATTTCCTCATTGTCTGTTGTGTTCCCCTTTTCATTTCTGATTTTATTAATTTGGATAATCTTCCTCTGTCTTTTAGTTAGTTTCGTTGAGGGTTTGTCTATCTTGTTGATTTTCTTAAGGAACCAGCTCTTGGTTTCATGAGTGTTTGAATTGTTCTCTTTGTTTCTAATTTATTGATTTCAGTCCTGAGTTTGATTATTCCCTGTCATCTTCTCCTTTTTGTTGTATTTGCCTCTTTCTGTTCTAGAGATTTCAGGTGTACTATGAATTTGCTAGCATAGGATTTCTCCAATTTCTTTATGAATGTGGTTAATGCTATAACTTTCCTCTTAGCACTGCTTTCATTGTGTTCCATAACTTTGGGTACGTTATGCCTGCATTTTCATTGAATTCTAGAAAGTCTTTAATTTCTTTATTTTATTCTTGACCCAGTGGTCACTGAGTAGAGAGCTGCTCAGTTTACATGAGTTTGTAGGCTTTCTGTTGTTTCTGTGGTTATAGAGTTCCAGCTTTAATCCATAGTGGTCTGATAAGATGTAAGAGGTTCTTTCTTTCTTTCTCTTTCTTTCTTTCTTTCTTTCTTTCTTTCTTTCTTTCTTTCTTTCTTTCTTTCTTTCAAGATTTATTTATTACTCAGAAGAGGGCACCAGATTTTGTTACAGATGATTGTGAGCCACCATGTGGTTGCTGAGAATTCAACTCAGTAACTTTGGAAGAACAACCAGTGCTTTTAACTGCTAAGCCTTCTCTTCAGCCCACAAGACATTATTTCAATCTTCTTTTTTCTGTTGAGGTTTATTTTGTGACTGACTATATGGTTTATTTTGGAGAAGGTTCCATGTGGTGCTGAGAAGAAAGTATATTCTTTTGTTTGGGTGAAAAATTCTGTAGACATATACTAGCTACATTTGATTCATGACCTCTGCTAGTTTTCTTATTTCTCTATTTAGTTTCTGTCTTGAAGATATGTCCATTGGTGAGAGTAGGGTGTTGAAGTCTCCCACTATTAATGTGTGGGGATTGATGTGTGATTTAAGTAATGTTTCTTTTACAAATGTGGGTGCCCTTGTATTTGGGGAATAGATGTTTAGTACTGATATGTTCTCTTGGTGGATTTTTCCTTTGATGAGAATGAAGTACCTTTTCCCATCTCTTTTGACTAATTTTAGTTGAAAGTCTATTTTATTAGCTAGTAGGATGGCCACTCCAGCTTGCTTCTTGTGTCCACTTGCTTGGAAAACCCTTTTCCATCCCTTTACTCTGAGGTAATGTCTATCTTTGTTGTTGATGTGTATTTCTTGTATACAGGATAATGTTGGATCTTATTTATGCAATCATTCTGTTATCCTGTGTCTTTTTTATTGAAGAGTTGAATCCATTGATGTTGATAGATATTAGTGACCAGTCATTTTTAGCTCTTTTTATTGTGGTGTTGGTGGTGATATTATGCTTGTGTGCTTGCCTTCTTTTGCTTTTGTTGTCATCCTGTGTTTTCTTTGGTGTAGTTGACCTTGCTGGGTTGGAGTTGTCCTTCTAGTATCTTCTGTAGGGCAGGGTTGGTGCATAGATGTTTAAATTTGGTTATGTCATGCAATATCTTGTTTTCTCCATGTACGGTGATTGAAAACTTTGCTGGGTATAGTAGTCTGGGCCGACGTCTGTACACTTCTAGTGTCTGCATGACATCTGCACAGGCCCTTTTGGATTTCATAGTCTCTGTGAGAAGTCAGGTGTGATTCTGGTAGGTCTGCCTTTATATGTTACTTGGCCTTTTTCCTTCCCTGCTTTCAATTTTTTTCCCCCAGAGCTGAGGACTGAACCCAGAGCCTTGTGCTTGCTAGGCAAGCAGTCTACCACTGAGCTAAATCCCCAACCTCTGCTTTCAATATTTTTTCTTTGTTCTGTAGGTTTAGTGTTTTGATTATTATGTGGCAGGAGGAATTTCTTCTCTTTTTTTTGTTTTTGCTTTTCAAGACAGGGTTTCTCCATGTAGTCTTGGCTGCCCTGGACTCACTTTGTAGACCAGGCTGGCCTTGAACTCACAGTGATCCACCTGCCTCTGCCTCCCAAGTGCTGGGATTAAAGGCACATGCCACCACACCCAGTGGAATTTCTTTTCTGGTCTGGTTTATTTGGTGTTCTTTAAGCCTCTTGTATATTTAAAGGTATCTCTTTCTTTAGGTTGGGGAAATTTTGTTCTATGATTTTCTTGAGAACATTTTCTGATCTTCGGAGCCTGGAATCCTTTCTTGTCTATTTCCATTATCATTTGGTTGCATCTTTTCATGGTGTCCTTGGTTTCTTGGATGTTTTGTGTCAGGAATTTTTTTCAATTTAGTATTTTTTTTTCCCCACAGTTGAATCGGTTTCTTCAATTGAGCCTTCTATGCTTGAGATTTTCTCCTTCGTCTCTTGTACTCTGATGGTGATGCTTACCTCCATGGTTCCTGCTTTTTTCTCTAAGTTTTCCATCTCTGGATTTTTTGTTTGTTTGTTTGGGTTTTTTTTTTTTTTTATTGATTCTATTTCCATTTTCATGTCTTTTTTTTTTCCATTTTCATGTCTTGGACCATTTTACTCATTTCGTTCAGCCCTTTGATTGTATTTTCCTCCATTTCCTTCAGAGATCTATTTGTTTCCTCTTTGAATGTCTGAAACAACATCAAAAGTAAAGCTTTAAGGTGATTTTCTTGTGTTTCAGCTGTGTTAGGATAACCAGTGTTTTGGGGGTTATTTTGTGGAACCATGTTGTATTCTTATTCTGGCATTTAGCCATCTGGCTTTCCCTGGTGTTAGCTGTTAGTTCCTGGAACCATCTGGCTTTCTCCAGTCTTTGTGACCCACTGAGGTCCTGCTGGTGTCCTCAAGGCAGTTCCTCAAGAAGCAGAAGCAACCTGAGTTCTGATTGCAGGAGTGGAGCACCCCAGGAACTCGGGACCCTCAGACTAGGCATAAAGTATAGTGGGCCAAGATCCTAGGACCATGGTGGGGGGGATTCATGGGCTTGTGTATCAGTTGTTGGGACCTGTAACTGTGAGTTCCCAGCTCTCAGAATCTGCAAGTCCCTGAAGTCCGTGCTTGTCTTCAGGATAGTGGAAGAAGACCGAAGGAAAACAAACGGATGCTGGTGTTTTGGATCCAGCTACACTGTGGGTTGCTCGCCAAGTACGCGCTATGGCCTGGGACTGGGTCTTGAGCTAGAGTAGGCAGAAAGCACAGGGAGCCTCAAACCTGGGACTGTGTGTGATTTCTGGGCCTGGGAGTCACCTGCGGGGACCTGTAACTATGTGCTCCCAGGATGACCCTCCCAGTCCAGGAAAGGGCGGAGACAAAGGCTGGGTCTCTAAGTCTCTGAAGTTCGGGATCATCTTCAGGATGGCAGGAGAAGTCCAGAGGAACAGGAAAGGTTGCTGGTGTTTCAGATCCAATAATGCTGCAAATTCCTGGCCTGACAGACACTGAGCTCCCAGGGGCACTCAGATTGGGTTGAGTTCTGCCATTTTGGGATCAAGATCATATATGATCCTATTTTCCAGTCTGTCTCTGTTGGGAACCAGCATAGCCATGGTTTGGAGGTTGGGATGCTGTCCTTACGGATCAAGATGCTGCCCTTGGAGAAGTGAGAGGAATACGAGGTCTTTTTGGGAGATCAGGGTATCATGGAACTGAGGATACAAGTTCAAGTAGGGGGGCAGGACTGTAAGACTGGGACCTTCAGCTACTCCTGGACTAGGGAGACAGCCATAGTGGGGCCTGGAGTTATTTGGCTCCCAGGGTGTCCCCTCACTTCCAGGAAAGTCCAATTTCAGTGTTTTGGAGTCAGTGGCCAAGTTACTCACTGGATTTGCAGTCTCTGATCAAACTGCCATCATCTTTCGAAGATCCCTCAATAGTATTTTAAATTGTAGCTTTGATTCTGCTTACTAATTAAAATTTCTCTGGATCATGAAAGTATTGTGAATTGAAATTTCCCATTTTTTAAAACCACAGTTACACAAAGAGTTTTCTATCAAAATTTCATATATCTGTTTATTTGCACCTCATTTCACCTACATTTATTGAGATACTACTGGTAAAAAAATGCATGCAAAGTGTTTTATGTGAATGTGTGTATGTATGCATGTATGTGCATACATGAAGGATGTGTGTTCATGTACATGTGGAGGGTAGGAGACAACCTTGGCTGTTGTTCTTCAGAAGCCACTCACCTCGAGCTTTGACAGTGTCCTCTCACTGTAACTGGGGCTTGACAAGTTGGCTAAGAGGGCCGTCCCATGGATTCTCTTGCGTCTGCTTCTCCAGCTCTGAGATTACGAGTGTTCACCATCATATCCCACCATTTACAAATTATGTTTTCCTCTTATTGAAAAAAATTTTCATGCAATATACTCTGGTGTTTCCCTTTCCTCTACTCCTCCCAATTCATCCTCATCTCCTCTCCCATCCAAATCCATACTCTTTCTATCTCTCCCTAGGAAACAAACAGGCCCCTAAGTAATAATAAAATAAACAACAATAAGATAAAGCAAAAATAAAAAAAGAACAGAATAGGACAAAACAAATGGAAGAAAAAGAGTCAAGGAAAAAGGCTAATACATACATAGAGGCATAGAAACACACAAGTCCAACACAGGGATCTCATAAAAACACAAAACCAGAAGTCATAGCATGTATGCAAATGACCTGTAAAGACTGCATTGAGTTCCTTTTGTGTGGGCCTCTTCTGCAGGGCATGGGGCCTACACTTAAGAGTGATAGATTTCCCCAATGAGGCTCCCTTGGAGAAAACTGTTTCATGTGCAAGTGGCTATCAGAGGGAGATAGCGTCTGGGTTAGGGGTGGGGCATGTATCCACTGCTTCTGCTTTGGGACCCCATCTGGTACAGGCCTGGGCAGGTCTTGTGCATGCTGCCCTGGTCTCTGAGTTTATATATGTCTGTTGTGCTGTATTTAGAAAGCCTTGTCTTCCTGGTGTCCTCCATCTACTCTGGGTCTTATAGTCTTTCTACCACCTCTTCCACAGAGTTCCCTCGGTCCTTAGGAGAAGAATTTGATAAAGACATCCCATATAGGGCTGAGGGTTTCTAGGTCTCATTCTTGCTGCATATTTTCTAGCTGTGGGTCTCTGTATCTGTTCCTTTCTGCTGCTGGAGGAAGCTTCTCTGATAATGCCTGACTCAGGTCTGTGAGTCCAGAAGAATGTCATTAGGAGTCATTTTGTTGCTACATTCTTTTAGCAGAAAACTAGTATTTGGGTTTCTCCTTGGTCTCTGGCCTATCTAGTCTCAGGTGCTTGATTACCCAAGCAGTGTTGGGTATGGTTTACATCTCAGGAATTCATATTTTAGAGCAAATCAGATATTAGTTGGTTACCACCACAAACTTTGTGCCACTATTACACTGGCAGGCCACCCCTTTAGAATGAAGGGTTTTTAGCTGGGTTGGTGTTTACCTTTCTCCTTTGTTAGTATGCGTGATATCTTCCAGTATCATGAACTCTGATCCACAGTGGTGGAGTTCGAGATAGTCTCCAGGTAAAATTGTCCATGGTCAATGACTTGTGAAAGTGTTGTCTTCGGGAATGGGCCTTATTACTAGTTTTTATAGAGTAAACAATAGCTTTGACAGTACATTGGGTTTACCCAGTTTCATGCATCCTTTTTTGGCCAATAACTCAATTAGATGTAGCTGATTCCTGGTACCAGAAGCTTTATTTGGTGATGAGGGATTTCATTAGGAATTTTATCTTCTTGTTGGGAAACCCTGCTGCTAAGGTCATAGTCCTTCATGACCAGAATACCTTGAACTCAGCACAAAATAGAGGACTCTTTTTGTCAGCAGTACTTCTTCTTCTCTGGGGAGCCTAGAACCCCACAGGCTCTCCCTGAGGATTGCCACATAGACCTGAGTGAAATTACAGGCTCAACTTCCTTTCTATGGATAAGAACCCACCCAGCAAGCACCTGGAATTCCTAGGATGCCTCTCCATGCAAATGAAGCATCCCAGTACCTTAATCCCTCAACTAATGATGTACACTCACACCAGGAACCACCACCCACTCCCCTTGCTTACCCCTGAATTAAGTAGAGGTTTCTTTTGGAAGTTGTTTTCAGAGGTCATACCATCATGCTCATGGGTCATCTGAACCTTTGTTGCTTCTGCTCCCTTTGTCCTTGGGGACTTATGGCCACATCCTTGAGAGAGGGGTGGGGAGGGAGAGGACATCTCCCCAGGTATTTGGTGATTTCATTTAGATTACCTGTGGAGGAAATGTCTTGAGTGGATGTAACAACTCCAATAATGTCAGTAAAGCACTGTTTAGCCAATCACCTGGGCAGAAGGACAGGAAGTGGAAGGCAGGACTTCCTGGAGAGAGGGTGGAGCCAAGATTGAGAGTTGAGAGGAAAAGACAGTTGAGAGTGGAGGAGGATGGGGAGAGAAACAGCCCAAGGATCATCGTGGCAAGTGCTTGGGATATATGTATGTTATGAGGTTTAGAGTAGTTTGTTTGTGTTAGTTTACAAGTAGATTTATGTCTGTTTACATTCTGCCTGGTGCTAACAGCTTTAAAGTACACTTCAGACTCTGTGTCAGTTATTAGCCATCTTAGGCCGAACCAATACATTTTACTGTAACAATCACCTTCATATATGTACGTACGGTAGGAAGCGTCTATTGTATTATAATTCTATATGATCCCTTAAATGTTCCATAGTTTTAGCTGTCCTTCCCATATTCGCTTTCTTGCTCATGTTTCCCCTCCCTGCTTAATACTCCTCTTCAGCCTGACTCATTGATCCATAACTAACTGTTCAATTTTATATTCCTAGAGAGACTCATCCATCCCCTCTTTTCCTTGCTCTATATCTAACCTCTGTGGTGATATGGATTATGGCTTGCTTATAAATGTCTTAATAGCTAAAATCCACATATAAGCAATTGTATGCTATGCATTTTTTTCTGAGTCTGTGGTACATCATTCAGACTGAAGTTTTTTAGTTTTAATTCTCTCATATGTGGAAATAATAAATCCTGCATTGTTTGATGAAGAGGCTGACTCTTCTATAGTGTTTTGTTGAATTGAAATTATTGTCAAAGATCAGTGGCTATAGCTTAATGACTTTAATTTGGGTATCTTTGGTTTTATTCCATTGCTCTATGTGTCAGGTTTGGTGCCAGTACTGTGGTGTTATTATTATTATTAGTTGGAATGTAGTTTGAAATGAAGTATTGAGATACCTCCTGTAATATTCAATGAATGTAAAACAAATAACTCCTTTGCCCTCTACATTGTAAGTCTCAATATTATTCCAACAAAATTGAAATCAAACTAACTACATTGTGAAATAAGCCACATGTCAGTAATATCAATTAAAAAATCTCTAGGAGAAAGGTTAGTCTAATATGTAATGATTTAATATCACAAATTCAAAATTACTAAAACAATTACTATCTATGCACAAACATATGATATCAGGTTTCATGTTATTTCTACACTGTATTCTAATATTTATTTTTTTATTCTATTTTAGTAATATAGAGCCTGGTTTAAGTAATTTGAATATTATACAGGCTGGATATATATCATTTACCACTTCTGTACTAAGTACTAATAAGAATTTATTGCACATCTTATTCATCTAATACAGCGATGCCACTGTCTGTGAAGAACTCGAAGATATATTCTCAAGTATGTGGATCTCATCACTTGTTTAACCACATAATATCTTGTTCATACCATCATCAGAGATCTATGATGTTATACTTCAGTTGAAATAATTATGTGGTTTCTTCTGTGGTCTGTAGGCTCAATTTCCTTAACAATTATACTTTATTATGAACTTATAAAATGAGTGTACCTTCCTTATAACCCAACTAGCCAAAACAAGAGGAAAGGAAGATTAAAGAAAAGAAGAACGAAACATTCGGGGTATCAGTTCCTAGGAATGATTCTCCTTGCCTAGTCAGCAGGATTTCAGCAGACAAGGAATTCAGTGAAAGTTACTGCTGGAACCTGGAACAGCAGCCGGAACTGGAACAGCAGCTGAAACTGGAGCCCTGAAGCCTTCGCTGGAGCGGTTCTCTGGAGGAGCTTCTCGAAGTGGAGCAATGAACAGCCAAAAAATACCAAGATCCCCAAACCCCCTCCTGTTTTAGGCTCATATATATATATATCTCCTCCCAGAGTCTGTTCAAGCATGTTTTTCAGCTGGCAACAATCAAGCTGCCCTATGAAGTGGTTCGACTTCTAAGTGGATAAACATCGCCTGTTCTCTCACAAGTCTGTTCCCCATCCTGCACTTGGGATCGTAACAAAAACAGGTTTATCTCCTCTTCAGTGGTCATTTGTGAATTCCGAACAAGTAGGCTATAAACAGTATCAGTTCAGTCACATTGAATCATCCATATGCTATGCATGGAATAAATGACCATCAATCCAAATATAACTGTCATGGACACCTGACCTGTGTCAAGAAGAGTGCTAGTCACTCTTCAACATGTTCCCACAGCAGTCTCCAGGCAATCAAGTGGTTATGGACCACTAATCAGTAATCAATTGCACATCTGGCCGTTTCTCCTTTCATGCCAAGTATACAAATATGTGGAATGCCTGAAGTTCTACACAACTCTTCCATGGTTGTTCCAGAAAGAGGTTGTAATGCTGTATCTGTACACTTCTGGAAGTATCTGCAGTGTCCAGAACCCTCATCAAGTCAGGTCCTAATCATCTGTGCTTTAGTCATCTGAGCATAGGTACACCCCATTAGGCCGACAGTGGATGCCTGGAAACAAAAGACACTTTCGAACCATAGGTATTACTTATTATCTGCTGTGCCCTCAGAACCTGCTGAAACTTTATCACATATACACCATGCCCATTTGATAATGACTGGCCGTTATGCACATCGGACTTCATAACATGGTTGGTCAGATAATACCAAGCTAATATGGGCAGTTAGGCTCACATGGTAATCTGTTGTCCCACTGTTGAATGTTTGGTTTCTTCTAAGGTTCAATAATGGGCCAAGAGCTGTCTTTCAAAAGGAGACTGTCTATCTGCAGATAATGATAGAGGCTTGGTTTCAAATTCCAAGGGCTTCCATGGTGACTCAGTCTGCTAAACCTCCAAACAGGATCCCCAGCTGCTACTGAAACCTCAGGTAAATCGGGTCTGTTAGATCTTTGGCCCAAGTGTTAAAGCAGCCTATGGATGTGTTGAAGAGTCTTATCTTACTCCAGCACTATTCAAAGCTGGCAGTTGTCCAAAGTGCCTTTGTATATGGGCTGGAGTAAAGCGTCCAAGTAAGGGATGTGCTGTTCCCAGAATCTGTAGAGACCTATTAATCATTCTGTTTTTTTATCTTGTAAGTAGGAGGGAGCAGGTGCAACAACTTACCTTCCACCTTAGAAGGAATATTTCTACATGCCCCACACTACTGGTGTTCTATATATTTCTGTGAGGTAGAACTTCCTTGAATTTTGGTTGGAATTATTTTCTCAACTTCTAATGTGCATGCGTTTTGTCAACAGGCCCCAAAGCTGCTATTTTCTGTTAACTTTTTCCAGGAAGCATGTCATCCGTATAGTGGATTAGCATGATATCTTGAGGAAGAGGCAGGGACTCAAGATCCCTCTCAACTAATTTATGATATAGGACTGGTAAAGTAATATGATTTGAGGTAGAAATGTAGAGATTTACTTCTGGCATTGCCAAATGAAATCAAATTGCTTTTGCTGGGCCCTATGAACAAGTATCTTTAAAAAGCATTTGTGAGGTCACTATCTGATTACAGGTATCTGCTCAAGAAAAAAAAAATCACATCTGGCATAGAAAGTGCAATTGGAGTCACTTCCTCACTAAGTTCATCATATTCCAGATGAATAAATGCTCCATCATGCAATTCTCCATCTGTTTTCTATATAGGCATCTTTTTAATTATCCATGGATGGTGGCATTGATTTATGTAATCCCTCTGAATTACAATGTGATATTGTTTTTGGTTCACTATTTTCCCTGGTAAAAGCAGCTCCATTGGCTTTCATTTGTTCTTTTCAACCATAATAGCCTCAACATAGCAGGTGATGGAAAAATGTGGGGATTCTCTTGTGAATGACAATTCCTGAAATGTGTCTGGCTGTGAACAAAAAAACCCTAGAAGGAGTCTGTGTTTAGAGAGACTTGTTGATGTATTGAAATTTCAGCACTGTTGAGAGATTGAATTTTGTAGGATAAGGCACTTATGACATTATCTTGGGTCAATTTTAGCCTCTGCAACAGCCATTGCTTAGCACACTATCTAATTAACACCTCCTGATACTCTATAAAAACATTTTAGAAGCTATTAATTTAAACTAATATCTTGTGATAATTAGTAGAAACCTATTAGAAGCTATTAATTTAGCAGAACAGTAGCTCCCACCAATCCAAGAGCTAAGCATGTCATCAGATAATATCTTGGAGCTTTAAACAGCCTTTCCCTGTCTCAGTGTACTCACTTCTCCGGTATGTCCAGGAATACATTTTAACTTTGCCTTGACTTATAATTCCCTTTGTTCTGTAAAACTATGAAAACTTTTCAAAATGGCTTCCACATCAGAACACAGAATTTGGGTAACTTTAATCTGTGCTCCTGGGCACTTTTTAAGTGTGAGCTGTTCCTTTTGCTGACATTGCCAATTTTTAAGATCATATATCTTAATTGCACATCCTGGGATTGTGGAAGTAACCTCAGCTTGAGTTTTGGGCCCCACTGTGAATCAGATCTTTGCCACAATTTCGTCATCACCTGATATTCATCAGCCCTTGCTGATGAAGGTCACTGTACTTTTGAGATCTGCCACAATCAGTGTCAATTCAGAACCAGTGTCAAGAATGCCTGCAAAATCTGATGGTCCAAGTAAAAGCCTAGAGGTTCTTTGTGAGAATAATGGGAAAAGGGCTATCAGTAAAACTCTTGCTTCAAGCTGCCCAGTGTGTGTGTGTGTGTGTGTGTGTGTGTGTGTGTGTGTGTGTGTGTGTGTGTGTGTTATGAACTGAACTGTGGTTCTTTGCAAGAGAACAAGGGCTCTTAACAATTGAGACATTTTTCTAGTACCAGAACAATTATACTTTAAACTGAATCTCCTGAAATATTCCAAATACTCTGACATTAAAAAGCCCTTCATCAACAAAGGGATCTCAGGCATCCCTATCTACTTTTCAGTAGGCCATGTTTTGACAAATATTTCAGCAACTGCTTGGTGCAATGCTTTTACTTTGGAAGCCGTGTTGACTATATAAATCCTGTGCCTCCACTACTCTGCCAAGACCACCCTTGGCTTACACACCCTGTCAGGCACCTCTTCATCTGCAGACCTCTTCCTCCAGGTCCTGGGGAGCATCTGGTCCAGACATATTACCTTATCAATCTGAGTGTGCTAAAAATGCAGTGCCAATACTCAGATGCTCTCCATGACCCCTTTATACCCTCTAAACCAGCACCACCTTGGTGACTCTTACATCACCAAATTCAGCTGTCAGCCCAGTTACAACTCTGTCTGGAACACAGATCCTGTGTGCTGACTCTCAGAAAACATGTTCTACAAGACTTCCCCTCAATGATGCTGGTCTCTTTCTAATTGTCACTAATTTCTCAGTTCCCATGGGCAAGGATCAAGTATTCCAGCAAAGCAAAGGTTTCACTTCAGGGTTCTTATGTGCTGTTACTCACAGCTGATTCTTCATTTGCAGATAACCAGAATCACAGAATCTTAATTCAAAATAACAAATGCCCCTGATAGAGTCTTTAAACTTCCTACTGAAACTTCATAAACCAGGCCTCCATTGTATGCACTGGCCTCACTCAACATTTTTAGCTTCTAAGCCCCTACAGAACAGCCCACTGAGTTCTGCACACTGTTGTGAGAATTTGGGTTTCTTTAGAAAAAAGAAAGATTTTAATAATATGTTTTCATTTTAATCCCTGGTGTGGGGATATGATGCTGCTTCAGATTATCCACAGCAGCTGACTATGATGTGCCTCCTGCTCTAAGAGGGTGTGATTTTGCCAGCTGCAGATAGTTTTTGTAACTGTGTGATATTTGGAATTTAGGAGACTTTTCAGAGGATATATAAATGCAGGAGCACCAATGGGGTGGCTGTTTGGCTGGTTGGTGTTTGCATGCTGTTGGTTATTGCTATTTGTCAGATAGTCATGTGCAAGGAGATGAAAAGAAGAAAGTATGTATCTTGACAGTGGAGATCAAACTTGCCCCCAAGGAATTTGGTTGAGGGACATCTAGTTTGTTTCCTGGTTATCATGAATACAGCTGCTATGAGCATAGTTGAGCAAATGTCCTTGTTGAATGGTGGAGCACCTTTTGGGTATATGCCCAGGAGTTGTATAGCTGAGTCTTGAGGTAGAACTACTGCTAATTTTCTGAGAAAGAGCCAGTGGCTGTACACATTGCACACCCACCCGCAACGGAGGAGTGTTTCTCTAGTCCCACATTCGCACCAGGACTTGTTGTTACTTGCGTTTTTGATCTTATCCATTCTGAAGGTTGGAAGATGGAATCTCAGAATCATTTTGATTTGCATTTCTCTGACGTCTAAGGATGCCGAGCCTTTCTTTGAGTGCTTCTTGGCCATTAGAGTTTCCTCTGGTGAGAATTCTGTTTAGAGCTGCACCCCATTTTTAATCAGGGTATTTGGTTTGTTGGTGTTTAATTTCTTGTGTTCTTTATATATTGGATATTAGTCCTTTGTCAGATGTAAGATTGGTGAAGATCTTTCCCAACCTGTAGCTGCTGTTTTGTTCTATTGACAGTGTCCTTTGCCTTATAAATGGTTTTCACTGTCATGAGGTCCCATTTATTAATTGTTGATCTTAGTGCCTGAGCTATTGGGGTTCTGTTCAGGAAGTTGTCTCTGTGCCAATGAATTCAAGCCTCTTTCCTACTTTCTCTTCTATTAGATCTAGTGTACACTGTTTTATGTTGAGATTTTTGATCCACTTGGACTTGAGTTATGCAGTTGGACTTATTTGCATTTTCTATATGCAGACATACAGTGATACAAGCACCATTTGTGGAAGATGCTTTATTTTTTTATTGTATGTTTTTGGCTTCTTTATCAAAACTCAAGTGTTTGTGGGCAGGTGGGTTTATTTCTATGTCTTTGAGGCAATTTCATTGATCAACCTGTCTGTGTTAATGCCAAGACCATGTGGATTTTATTATTATTGCTTTGTAGTACAACTTAAAATCAGGGATTGTAATACCTCCAAAAATTATTTTATTGTACAGGAATTTTTTTAGGAATATTTTTCCTTTTTTATTATTAATTTATTCAAATTACATCTCAGTTGTTAGCCCATCCTTTGTATCTTCCCATTCCTTCCTCCCTCCCACTTCCCCCCTATTCCCCTCCCCTATGTCTGTGACTGAGGGGGACCTCCTCCCCCTGTATATGCTCATAGGGTATCGGGTCTCTTCTTGGTGACCTATTATCCTTCCTCTGAGTACCACCAGGTGTCCCCATCCAAGGGACATAGTCAAATATGGGGCACCAGAGTTTGTGTGAAAGTCAGATCTGCTTCTCCACTTAACGGTGGAGAATGTCCTGTCCAATGGCTAGTCTGGGTAGGGGTTCGAAGTTTACTGCCTATATTTTCCTTGGCTGGTGCCATAGTTTGAGGAGGACCCCCGAGCCCAGACCCGCCTGTAGTTTTCCAGGACCCTCTGGATCCTTCTATTTCCTCATTCTCCCAGGCTTCTCACACCTAAAGTCTCAATAGGATGTCCTCTCCTCTGACCCACATTCCTGGTATGTAAAGGTTTTCATGGGGACGTACCCCTTGGACTAGTGTCTCTATATAAGTGAGTATATACCATTTAACTCTTTTTGCTTCTGGGTGAACTCACTCATTATGATAATTTCTAGTTCAATCCATTTGTCCACAAATTTCGGGAATTCCTTGTTTTTAATAGCTGAGTAGTATTCCATAGTGTATATGTACCATAGTTTCTTTATCCATTCTTCTACTGAGGAACACGTAGGCTGTTTCCATGTTCTGGCTATTATGAATAAGGCAGCTATGAACATGGTTGAGCATATGTCCCTGTTGTGTGGTAGTGCATCTTCTGGGTATATTCCAAGGAGTGGAATAGCTGGGTCTTGAGGAAGCCCTATTCCCATTTTTCTGAGAAAGAGCCAGATAGATTGCCAAAGTGGTTGTACTAGTTTGCATTCCCAGATGTCTACATGTAGAAAAATGCAATTAGACCCCTATTTGTCACCATGCATAAAACTCAAGTCCAAGGGGATTAAAGACCTCAACCTAAAACTAGAGACATTAATCCAGTTAGAGGAAAAAGTTGGGAAGACTCTGGAACACATAGGCACAGGAGACAACTTTCTGAACAGAACTCCAACAGCCCAGGCCTTAACGTCAACAATTAATAAATGGGACCTCATGAGGCTGAAAAGCTTCTGTAAGGCAGGTGACACTGTCAAGAGAACAAAGCGACAGCCTACAGACTGGGAAAAGATCTTCACCAACCCTTCATCTGACAAGGGTCTAATATCCAAAATATATAAAGAACTCAAGAAATTAAACACCACAAAACAAAATAACCCAATTGAGAAATGGGGCTTGGCACTAAACAGAGAATTCTCAGCAGAGGAATATCAAATGGCCGAGAAACACTTAAAGAAATGCTTGACCTCCTTAGTCATCAGAGAAATACAAATCAAAACGACACTGAGATTCCATCTTACACCCATCAGAATGGCTAAGATCAATAACTCAACTGACACCACATGCTGGAGAGGATGTGGAGAAAGAGGAACACTCCTTCATTGCTGGTGGGAATGCAAACTAGTACAGGAATGTTTTTTTTATTAATTTATTCATATTACATCTTGATTGTTAGCCCCTCCCCCGTCTCCTCCCATTCTTCCCTCCCTCCCATTTCTCCCCTTCTCCCCTCCCCTATGTCCGTGACCTAGGGAGACCTCCTCCCCCTATACATGCTCTCAGAATATCAAGTCTCTTCTTGGTAACTAGCTATCCTTCCTCTGAGTGCCACCAGGTCTCCCCATCTGGGGGACATGGTCAGAAAAGGGGCACCAGAGTTCCTGTGAGAGTCAGATCTCACTCTCCACTCAATAGTTGAGAGTATCATGTTCGTCGGCTAGGTCTTGGTAGGGGTTAGAAGCTTACTGCCTATATTCTCCTTGGCTGGTGCCTTAGTTTGAGGAGGACCCCAGGATCCAGATCTGCCTGTCATAAAGTTCTTGTAGGTTTCCAGGACCCTGTGGGTCCTACAATTTCCTCTTTCTTCCATGCTACTCTTGCCTAAAGTCTCAATCGGATATCCTCTCCTCTGACCCACTTTCTCGGTAAGTAAAGATTTTCATGGTACGTATCCCTTGGACTAGTGTTTTGATATAAGTGAGTATATACCGTTTGTCTCTTTTTGCTTCTGGGTGTACTCACTCATTATGATAATTTCTAGATCAATCCATTTGTCCACAAATTTCGGGAATTCCTCATTTTTAATAGCTGAGTAGTATTCCATCGTGTAAATATACCACAGTTTCTTAGTCCATTCTTCTACTGAGGGACACTTAGGCTGTTTCCATGTTCTGGCTATTATGTATAGAGCAGCTATGAACATGGTTGAGCATATGTCCCTGTTGTGTGGTAGGGCATTTTCTAGGTATATTCCAAGGAGTGGGATAGCTGGGTTTTGAGGAAGCCCTATTCCCATTTTTCTGAGAAAGCGCCAGATAGCTTTCCAAAGTGGTTGTACTAGTTTGCATTCCCACCAGCAATGAAGGAATGTTCCTCTCCACATCCTCGCCAACATGTGGTGTCATTTGAGTTTTTGATCTTAGCCATTCTGATGGGTGTAAGATGGAATCTCAGTGTTGTTTTGATTTGCATTTCTCTGATGACTAACGAGGACGAGCATTTCTTTAAGTGTTTCTCGGCCATTTGATATTCCTCTGTTGAGAATTCTCTGTTAAGTTCCAAGCCCCATTTCGCAACTGGGTTGTTTGGTTTTGTGGTGTTTAATTTCTTGAGTTCTTTATATATTTTGGATATTAAACCTTTGTCAGATGAAGGGTTGGTGAAGATCTTTTCCCATTCTGTAGGCTGTTGCTTTGTTCTCTTGACAGTGTCTCCTGCCTTACAGAAGCTTCTCAACCTCATGAGGTCCCATTTATTAATTGTCGACATTAAGGCCTGGGCTGTTGAAGATGGAGGGATTTACCTTGTTCATGGATCGGGAGAATCAACATAGTAAAAATGGCCATCTTACCAAAAGCAATTTACAGATTCAACGCAATCCCTATCAAAATACCTACAAAATACTTTGAGACATTGAAAGATCAATTCTATAATTCATATGGAGAAATAAAAAACCCAGAATAGCAAAAACAATCCTATACAACAAAAGATCCTCTGGAGGAATCTCCATACCTGATCTCAAGCTGTACTACAGAGCAACAGTAATTAAAACAGCATGGTACTGGCAAAGCAATAGACTGGTGGATCAATGGAATCGAATCGAAGACCCAGAGATGAATCCATACACATTTGCTCACTTGATTTTTGACAAAGAAGCCAAATCTATTCAATGGAAAAAGGATAGCATCTTCAACAAATGGTGCTGGTCTAACTGGATGTCTACATGTAGAAAAATGCAATTAGACCCTTATTTGTCACCATGCACAAAACTCAAGTCCAAGTGGATTAAAGACCTCAACTTAAAACCAGAGACATTAATTCAGTTAGAGGAAAAAGTGGGGAAGAGCCTGGGACACATAGGCACAGGAAACAACTTCCTGAATAGTACAGGAATGTTTTTGCTATCCTGTTTTGTCCCCTTGGTTCCATATGACAATGAAAAGTGCTCTTTCAAGGTCTATAAAGAATTGTGTTCGAATTTTGATGGGAATTGCACTGAATCTGTAGATAGCTTTTTGTAAGATGGCCATTTTTACTATGTCAATTCTACCATTCCATAAACATAAGAGATCTTTCCATTTTCTGATATCTTCTTCTATCTCTTATTTCAGAGGCTTGATCTTCTTGTTGGACAAGTCTTCCACTTGCTTGGTTAGAGTTTTTGTATTATTTAAGATATTTATATTATTAGTAATTATAGTGAAGGGTATTATTTCCCTAATTTCTTTCTCAGCTTATTTATCATTTGTATAAAGAAGGGATACTTATATTTCTTTTTGAGTTAATTTGCTGAAGGCATTTTTCAGCTATAAAGGTTCTCTGGCTGAAATTTTTGAATCACTTATGTATCCTATCATATCATCTGTGAATTACAATACTTTGACTTCTTCCTTTCCAATTTGTATCATTTTGATATACTTTAGTTTTCTTAATGCACTAGGTAGGACTTCTATGTTGAATAGAAGGGGTGTTGGGTTTTGTCAAATGTTTTTTCAGCATCTAAGAAGATGATTGTGTGTGTGTGTGTGTTTATATATGTGTGTGTGTGTTATTTCAGTTTGTTTATATGGTGGGTTACATTGATGATTTCTGTGTATTCCACCATCCCTGAATGGCTAGAATGAAGCCTACTTGATCATGGTGGATGGTGTTTTTGATGTGTTCTTGGATTTGTGAGTTTGTGAGTTCTTTGTTTGTGAGTATTCTATTGTGTATTTTTGCATCAATGTTCACAACAGATATTGGTTTGAAATTTTTTCTTCATTGAATCTTTTTGTGTTTTAGGTATCAAGGTCACTATCGTTTCATAGAATAAGTTTGGCAATGTCCCTTTTGTTTCTATTTTGTGAAATATTTTGAGGAATATTCGTATTAGCTCTTCTTTGAAAATCTGGTAGAATTCTGCATGGAAACCATCTGACTCTGGGATCTTTTTCACTGGGATCTTATTGAAAGTGCTGTGTTTTCCATTTACTTGGGAGTGCTTTTTCTCATCTGTGCCTATAATTAGAAGGTTTGATTCTTTCATGGTGTTGCACATACACAGTACTTCCTGGGCAGGCATTCTGCCAGATGAGCCTCATTCCATTCCCCACAGTCTGAATTCTGCTGATAATACAGTTAGTTACATTACCTCACTTCTGTGTGGTAAACACACAAGTGTTTTTGTAGGATGTAACATCGTCTTAATTTTAGCCAAAGAGTTATTAGTTTCTAAAAGGGTCCCTGAGGCCACTGCCCAGTAAGTATGAAGGCTACCACCAATGTTCTAGAGGCTGAAAGGACACCTTTTGGAATCTGAAATGTTGTTCTACTTCTTTTAAATGGAATATTATTCTTACATTTATTTTGCTCACAAAACTGGGAACAGTTAATTGAAACAGGCAGGTATGGCCTGGGGAGAATATCTCACACATGAGAAACCCAGAGCTCAGCTGTTCCTACTCCACTGTTCTCCTGGAATTTGGGAAGTTAACTTTTCCATTTGATGGTACCACTTTCTAACAGCCTTAAGTTCAGAATTGCCTTCTCCAGATGACATGATAATTTTGGGTGTAGAGGGAGATGTGCTGGTAATATATCTTCCTTATACCTTCTTATTAGGACCTCATTCTAAATGGATATTGTGAAAGGCCCAGCTTGGTGAGCATTTCTTTTACTCTTCGCTAATAGTGAGTGCTCTAAGTAGATGATAGAATAAAGCAGGATTTTTCTGTAATACATGATTAGAGAACTGTGCTTCCATTATTACTTTTGAGTTGTGCTGTGTAATGACCACACACAGATGCTTATAGACATAAGAGTATCAGTGTAATGTTTTTTTTGAGACAGGGTCTCTCTGTGTAGCCTTGGCTGTCCTGGGCTCTCTTTGTAGACCAGGCTGGCCTTGAACTCACAGCGATCCACCTGCCTCTGCCTCACAAATGCTGGGATGATTTATTAAAGAACATGGATTCCATTTAATGTGAACTCTGATTATAATATATATTACAGTAGAAGGATGGCTTTTGCAAAGAGGACAGGGCCTAACAGAAGGCTGGGTGGAAAGAGAGTACAGGCTAGCCAGGTGAAAATCATCAATGGGTATTATATATTGAATGAAAATAAATGTAATGAAACCACCACTTTTACACTGATATATGTGTAAAAAGCAGCTGTAGATGGAATAGTTAAACCTGCATACCTGAGTATGTATACTTCTGTGTACTCTAGTAATTCTAATATTATGGTTTCACCTAGGTAGGTATCATCAAATGTGTTAATCTTCCATCCTTGTAACAAAGTACCTGAAATACCTTAGAGGAGGAAAACAAAAAAACAGACATTTGTTGGTTTCCAGGAGTCCATTTATAAATTAAGATATATTTGAATTGTTTTTTTAAATTTTTGTGTTATACTAATTTTCTTTTTTTTTAAATTTTATTTATCTTCATGTTTGTAAAAACTTTCTTAAGCTAACTGGCTATATGCATTTAATTAAGTGAAACAAGATAGGAACATGCAACAAATATTAACTAATTTAGTGTTTATCAGTTATTTTCAATTCTGGTAAGTCTGTATATACTTAGGAATTCTTAGAGATGTTTCTATTCATGGCCTAGTAAAACATAAGGCATTTTTTCATTGTATAATGAGTTTTTGTAAAAAACTTAGATGGATTTGCTTATTCTATTGCAATGATTTCTAACTAAGTAATCTTTTCTGGGTATTACAAAAGTATCTGGAAATATCACAACACTTATTTGTTAAATCCATGTTAAATTAGTTTTACAAAAATATGAGCCAGATAATTTTTAATAGTTATTTGGATGTTTAAATGAAAATAATTCCAGTTATAATATTCCAAGTTTTCTAAATTGAACTTTGTAACATTGTTACTGATATAACATTGAGTAACCTTTTTATTTGTAGAGAGAAAAATATTTTCAATTCTTGAATAGTCACAATCTTTTAAAATCAAAATGCCCAACGTATTCTCCAATAGTTACAAAATACATTTGCTCATTAAAACATACATTCTCCAAGAAATGGCAAATAAATTTAAGTTTAGGTGTTGACTATTACGAGTCCATTTTTATGTTGCTGGAATATAATTTACTAATGTATATAACAGAATCAAATGGACAAAGAATGCAGGTGTGGTGGCACACACCTATGATTTCAGCACTTTCAATGCTTAGGCAGGATTATCCTGTGTTTGACTGAAGTCAGTCTGAACCACAGGGTGGGATCTCCATTCCTCTTTCTACACACACACGCACACACGCACACACACACGTACATGGAGAGAGAGAGAGAGAGAGAGAGAGAGAGAGAGAGAGAGAGAGAGAGAGAGAGAGAGAGAGAAATATAAAATTAACCTGGAAAATAGATAATGTAAAATTATAAAATTGTTGTTTTAAACAAAACACAATGATGCCAGTTAATGCCATTAAGTTACTGGCCACAGAGTATAAATACCATAAAAACCAAATCATAGAATTGTATTCTTGTAAGCATTTAGAACTTTTAGTTTGTTTTGTATAATTCACATTAATTATCTGCACGGGTACACTATGCAGGGCCCATGGATCTCATCTAGTTGACTGCAAAACAGAGGAAATATTTTCTACTTTCCATATAGTTCACAAATGTATTTAATATAATTCCTAATTTTTCACTCAAATGATATACATGTATTCTTTTTATATATTTATTATTTATTTATTTATTTTATTAATTTATTCTTGTTACATCTCAATGTTTATCCCATTCCTTGTATCCTCCCATTCTTCCCTCCCTCCTATTTTCCCATTATTCCTCTCCCCTATGACTGTTCCTGAGGGGGATTACCTCCCCCTGTATATGCTCATAGGGTATCAAGTCTCTTCTTGGCAACCTGCTGTCCTTCCTCTGAGTGCCACCAGGTCTCCCCCTTCAGGGGACATGGTCAAATGTGAGGCACCAGAGTACGTACATGTATTCTTGTTAGCATCCCTGAGAGACACTATGCTACTGATATCACTCTCTTCTTAGTCTCAGTGTTTTGATAATCTCTCTCTCTCTCTCTCTCTCTCTCTCTCTCTCTCTCTCTCTCTCTCTCTCACACACACACACACACACACATACACACACTGCCAATGACTATTTTCATGGAACTTGTAACCAAATTCTGGGTGTGATTTCTTCCCCACAGTCTCACTGTGACACTTCTGCTGCTGCTTCATCTCAGGGGAGCTGGTTAGTTAAGTGTGAGATTGTAATATTCTAGTCAGTGTCTGTGTGCTTCTAGTTACACCCTCACTAAACTCAATTTCGACAGAACAATCAATGCATTTAAACTACTGAAGTGTATAGGAAATAGCTGTGAATTAATTCCTTATCAATAAGCGATCAATATTTATTTCTGCTGTCATCATCTCTTTCATAAAGGGATCCAGACAACTAGCGTGGGTGGCTAAGGTCTTCACCTCCTGAGTTCCTGAAGACTTACTCTTGTTACACTCTGTGGATAGTACATGAGGCCACACCATACTCACTTATGTTCTCTGAGCAGTCATACATCTTTCAGGTAATTACATGCTAATTATGGTAAATCTTAAAATGAAAATGATAGTTTTCATCTAGTATATTTGTATGTCGTTAGATTACTAAATCTCCACAAAGCAGAAGGCAAAGATGTCCATAAGTTCATAAAACAAGACTGTTCTAGAATCCAAACTGTGACGATGAAGGGGTAAAGTGATTTTTCTTGGGAGAACATAGAGGTATGCACAAAGCATCTCTTGGTCTCTTGTGTTGCAGGTCTCTTCAGACAGCTGCCTGCACACTGCATAGTCTTTATCTGGGCTAATTTAATAGTGATGGCTTCTCCACTATCATGAATGATTATGGATACACTTTAGGTTTTAGTACTTACTACTGAAATTACAATTTAAAGTAATGTGAAAGTCCTCAGCGTTAAAACAAACAAACAAATGGCTTTTCTCAGTGCCAGCCTATGCTAACAACTCTGTAGCCTTTGTAGCTATGACCTTTTCCAGTCCAGTCTTAGCTTCAGTGAACCCCAGAGGAACACACTGCTTGATGAATCACAAGCTTTGGTATTTTTTGTATGTAATAAACAGTTGCAGAGCAGTGGACATGAAGTAGAGAAGTTGAAGAACTTACCTTTGGGGAAAAACATTTCATATTACTGTCTCTTACATTATGCTATCATCTTCCTATATTAACAATACTACATGTGCTATCTTAATAAATTGTAGATGTATAGTTAATGAAAATTATACAGATATGGTGAGTGCATTTGCAATTTTAAAATTGGAGTAAAGCTACTATTCTTTTTTCTTTTTTTACAAGTGATAACAAAATTTTATTGTAAAAACCAAAATTGACATAAAAAGGATATAAAAAGGGAGAAGGGATAGGGGCAACGAGTAAATGTGGACAGGCTTTGCAGAGTTGGAAGAAACTGATCCTGAGCACAGAGTGAAAGAAAGTGGGTCTTGGTGGATATGAACCCTATGAGAGCCAAAGATAGAATCTTACAAGCTGTGGGCTGGGGTGACATTTCATTTTAAATGCCAGCAAGTGGCTGGATAGAATTTCGCTGGGCCAGCAGAGACCTGGCAACTACCAACCCATTCCCGGACCTGGACCATGAACCAGCACTCCCAGAAGGGGCTGAGTCTTATGGACAAGGTAAGAAAAGGCAGTGGAAGAGACAAACATTACTTCTTCAGCTTTCACAACAAACCCTGAGAAGTAGGTATGCTGGTCTACATTTTATAGGTGTACCTATTCAAGTCTGAAGAAAGTAAAGGCAGACAGAATGCATGGAGTGTCACCACTTCATATGGCTGACTATAAACTCCAACCCCACCTATGAGAATTTTCATCCTCTCTTCAAGCCTCTCCTCATAGGCAGTCTTAAGAGCTAAGCTGGTGCATCCTACTACCCTCCCCAGTTATCAGTGATGACCAGACCCAGGAGGCGGTTCAAGCACCCAAGTCATAAAATGGCAGGAACGGAAGGCTGGGGGTGGGAGCTTTCCGGTGGGGACAGGAAGTAGAGGATGTCAGTCTGAATCAGTCTCCTCTCTCTTGATCATGAGATTCTTGTGAGTAGACTTGTCCTTATTCTTCAAGATGCTGGAGTGAGCAGTGCTGCCTCCTGACTCCATTGCAGCCTGAGCAACCTTCAATTCCAAGGCCTCATTCAGATCTCAGAATAGCTCTAAATGTTTATGCCCACGGATCTTAAGAGTGAAATACTCTGCATAAATTGGTTTACTCTTTGGCTGGGGAGAGTTCATACCGGTGGGCAGTGCACACTTGGAGCAGATATGGGCAATGTTCTCCCTTTTTGCAGAAATTTCTTCCTCTGTAAGATAGTCTCTCCCAGGACAGGCACAAATAGGAACCTCAAAGCTCCTCCGTTCCAGCAGGTTCCCACTGGAGTCTTCTAGTGTGATGATGGTAAGACTGAGCCGGCAGTTCAAGAATGTAGTGGATGGTGGTACAGTCAGAGCTGTGCTCCGGTGACTCATATGGTACAACCACACTGTGCTGAAAAGTCTGCCCGTCATTCACATACTCAGCGTGCAAATTGTCTTCTGCTCGGATAAGATGCTGGGGAGGAGCCAGCCCATCATCATAGGAGCAGCGCTTGGGGTGAGGGCAGAGTCTTAAACTTCTGGCCAGGAGTGGTGGCTTACGACTTTAATCCCAGCACTTAGGAGCCAGAGGCTGGCAAAACACTGTGAGTTCGAGTCCAGCCTGGTCTACAAAGGGAGTCCAGGACAGCCAAGGCTACACAGAGAAACCCTGTCTCGAAAAACCAAAACCAAACCAAAAACCAAAACAAAACAAAACACAAACAAGAAAAGCCAAACAAAAACCAAACCAAACCAAACCAAACCAAACAACAAGAAAAAAACTCTGTCGTGTACTGGGAGTTCTTGTAGATGGCTATGGTAGGGATATGGTCGCCAGGTGGCAACTTGGAGTTGACCCACAGCTACACAGGGCATTGTCTTTGCCAGCTGGCAAACTAGCTTATTGAGGGGGAGGGGAGTGCATGCACATGGTCGACTTGGCTGTCCCTGAGTGCAGGAAGCCCAGAAGGAAACCATAGTTGCCCTGGAAGGTTTTCGGGAAGTGAAGGAAGATAACAGAGGCCAGGGAGGGACTGGTGCTGGGGCCACTGGTGCAGGAGCCTCAATTACAGGGTCCTCTGCCGAAGGAGCTTCAGACACTTGGAGGGCTTCATCTGGGTCTTCTAACCAGTTGGTAACATCCTGGGACAGGGCCAGACCTTCCATGGAATCAGATGGCAGGAAGGTGGACAGAAGGTTCTTTGGAGGAAGTAGTTTCCGCAAGTCTGAAAGTATCTCCTGACTCAGAGGGGCTCAGTGCCGAGGTCCAGCTGTAGCTCTTCCACGGCCTTGTCCAAGAAATCAGCCAGGCTGCCAGTCTTCAGGGAAGCCTGTTACCCTCCTGGGAAGTAGATTCAGGCCAGACGCTAGGTACCCTTAATCCTAGTAGCTATCTGCAGTGAATTCAGGCTCTAGGAAAGCTACTGATCTTTTAATTTGGAGACCAAAGCTTGAGTTAAGTATTGTAGGGGAACTTTTTTTAATACTTATTTTATTTTACACATGAGTGTTTTACTTGCACCTATGTCTGTGTAACACCAGCATGCCATGTCAGAGGGGACAATGAATCACCCAGAACTAGAGTTACAAATGATTATGAGCCACCATGCCATTGCTCTGAATCTAACCCAGGTCCTTCACAAGAATTAAAAGTCCTCTTAACCACTAGTTCATCCTTCCAACCAATGTACTCTACTAGATTACGCTCTTTAGGTGCAAAAACTTGTAAATATAAAATGTGTGATTTATCATGTCATATTTGTGGGGATGCTATAGAATGGGCTCTTCCACTAACTTCTTCATTATTTTTATGCACACAGGCATGTGTGTATCCATATTTATGGAATATACAAGTGAACATGAATATATATTTGGATACTCTTTTCCCCACAAGAATCTGAGTCAGTATAGTCATTTTCTATTTCTTTATCACAAAGCTGATTTTAAAGTACTTAATTAAATTAATTCAATAATAAACTGATTCTGGTAACTGGGCAAAATAATCTGCATAAGCACCAAAGATAAGACCATTGAATGAAACTGTAAAAATGTCTGGGTGCTGGTGATGTGTGGTAACACTGGGGACCTTGTTTTCCACTGCATGGGACAGAATCTCTTTTAAACAGAAACTCCCAAACAACAGCACTATGTGGTCAACTTCAGCAAGTTCATGTCTGTCATAATGTGTAGAAAATAGTACTCGTCTTAATGTCACATGTCCTATCTTGTTGGAGGCTCTGAGATCCCTATCTTCAGATGTGGTTATGTAGCCTGTAGTAACTACAGAAACCAAGTAAGCAAAAATGGGACCATTGCCAGGATAGGTGAGGTGGTGGGAACAATAGGGAGCAGAATGACAGCATGCAAGTATCTGATCAGGGAAATGGGAAAAACAGGCTCCTTAGGTGGGGAGGCAGGAGGTAGAGAAGATAGTGAGAGGAAGTTAGGTAAAACAATGATTTGGATTGCTAAAAAAGACATAGGAATAATACTGTTAATGATTTACATCCCTCCTCCACAAAAAAGGAAAAAATAGTGTTTGTCTTGATAGCGAGGAGTTAGTTCTTTAATCCTAAATTAGAATTCACAGTAGGTTTAAATGGCATAGGGATAGGAACTAAACTGGGATCCATTGAGGACACTTTATAATCATAATGGTTATAAAATTAATAGGATGTAGAAAGTACAGTAATGGTCTCCAACTGATTCTATGGCTTCAATTCTAGATTCTGAGGATGTCAGATTTCATGGAAAAAGTAACATAAATATGATGGTAGATTTTTTTGATGATTAATATCGTGAGATTATCATGAGTTTTCACTGTGATTCCATTAAAATTATGAGTTGAAATCGTGGATAGTTGCAATATAAAGCATAGTAAAATGGTAGAATATGAGACTGATTCACCTGATTTTTTTGTATTTCTTCTCTGATTCTCACCCCCTCAAGACTTACATAGCTTTGTTCAGTTGTATAAATGTGATGAACATTCTGTGCTCATCACTATTATTTTAGATATTAACAATAAAAATGAGACAATTTAAGCCAATAGGATTGAAATCTTTTTTTTTTCTTTATTGCATCAAACTACTTTTATTTATTTATTTTTTTTTATTCTTGTTACATCTCAATGTTTATCCCATCCCTTGTATCCTCCCATTCCTCCCCCCCCCCATTTTCCCATTATTCCCCTCCCCTATGACTGTTCCTGAGGGGGATTACGTCCCCCTATATATTCTCATAGGGTATCAAGTCTCTTCTTGGCTACTTGCTGTCCTTCCTCTGAGTGCCACCAGGTCTCCCCCTCCAGGGGACATGGTCAAATGTGAGGCACCAGAGTACGTGAGAAAGTCGTATCACACATGGGAGAACAGCAAAATAAAAGGATCCAGAGGGTCCTAGAAATCTACAAGTAGGATTGAAATCTTTAGGCCTGAGACTTAGGTCAATACAGGTAGACAAAATGTGAATTGTGTACATATTTGAATGTGAATGCATTTATTCTATACATTATGATATATATATATATATATATACACACACACAGGAGATAAGCATATAGCATATAGAGGATAGGCTGTTTTGTATAGTCTGGAATATCAAAAGTTAATGATACTGATTAGTCAAAAATTAGTAGGTAAAATAGAATGACGATATAGATATACTGCCTAGGGAATTACAAATCTGATGTATAATCTATTTTTTTCAGGTATAAGAAATATTCTTCCACTATGGTCTGAAGATGAATACATTTCTCACTTATGCCCTCATTAAAGAGTGTTTTTTATTACAAGCTGGGCTTGGAGTCTTAGCCAATATGTTTCTTCTTTTTTTCTATACTTTCATAACCCTAGGTCATAGACCTAAGCCTATGGACTTGATCTCCTGCCAACTAGCCTTCGTTCACATAATGATGGTCCTTACTGGAAGGGTTATTTGGCTTACAGACATATTTGAGTCACTGAACATTGAGAATGACTTCAAATGTAAAACAACATTTTACATACACAGGGTGATGAGAGGCCTCTCCATCTGCATCACCTGCCTCCTGAGTGTGTTCCAGGCTGTCACTATCAGTCCCAGTACCTCTTTGTTGGCAAAATATAAACATAAACTGAAAAAATATATGATCAGTGCTTCCTTCTATATTTGGGCCTTCAATTTGTCCCTCAGTAGTAGAATGTTCTTCTATGTTGGTGGTTTTACCAATGTGAGTGAGACCAATCAGATGAAGGTCACTAAATCCTGCTCCCTCTTCCCCATGAACTACATCATCAGAGGATTTCTTTTAACAGTGACAACCTCCAGAGATGTGTTTCTTGTAGGAGTCATGCTGACCACAAGCACATACAAGGTGATTATCTTGTTCAGACATCAGAGGCAATGCAAGCATCTTCATAGCATCAGCCACCTGAGAGCATCCCCTGAGAAAAGGGCCACCCAGACCATCTTGCTGCTGGTGGTTTTCTTTTTGGTCACATACTGGGTGGACTTCACCATTTCATCCACCTCAGCCCTGTTATGGATGTACGACCCAGTCATCCTGACTCTTCAGAAGGTTGTGATCAATGTTTATCCCACAATTACTCCTTTGGTACAAATCAGTTCTGATAATAGAATAATCAATGTGGTGAAAAGCCTGTGGTCAAAGAGGTACCAGATTTTTTAAAAAAGAAAAATTTTATTTTTATTTATATGTACAAGTGTTGTATCAGCATGTACCCATGTGTGCATTCTTGTTACTCACAGAGGTTTGAGGAGGTCATGGGATCCCCTGGAACTGGAGTTCCCAATGGATGTTGTTGTCATGCTGGTGTAGTCCTAGTTATTGTTTGATTTTCTAAATTACAGATTCTTTTTTAAACTTCAATTGTTTAGCAGAGCAAGATTCTTTAGATGATTTAAATAAAATTTGTGGCAATACATATATCCATCTTTTTTTTTTGTTTTTTGCTGCCAAGCACTGTGAAGTTCTTACTTGTTGTACACCATAAGTTGCTATTTCCACATGAATTGTTTTACTCTATTTTTTTCCTTAATATAATAAAAGTGTTCTTGACACTGAGGTGATTCAAAAGAAGCTTCTTTCTGATAGTGACACTTTGAGCCTTACTGTTAGTCATCAAAAGTAGTTTAAATTGTTGCTTTAATCCTGTTTACAAATTAAACTTTCTCTGTATCATAAAAATAATGTAAATTAAAAAATTGTTATTTTTATAAATGTACTCAATGAGATTAATATAAATATTCATATTCCTGTTTATTTACACTTTATTTCATCTATATTTAATGAAATATTATTGGCAAATAAAAATTATATACACACATGATGTGTATTTGGTTTTCTCCTTGGTCCCTGGCCTATCTAGTCTTGGGTTCTTGACAACACAAGAAGTGTTGGGTATGGCTTCTATCTCTGGAGTACATGCTTTAAATCAAATCAGAGATTGGTTGGTTACTTCAGCAAGCTTTGTGCCACTATTGCACAAGCAAATCTTGCAAGTAAGTCACCATTATAGACTGAGGTGCTTTAGGCTGGGTTGGTGTTTAACTTTCTTCTTATGTAGTACAAATGATACCTTCCAGTACCAGGAACTCTGATCCATAGGGCTGAAAGCTCTTGACAGTCTCCAGCTCAAAAGTTTCATGTTCAATGAGTTGTGTAAGTGTTGTCTTCAGTAATAGTGTCTTACCATCCCTTTGTGGAGAGCAAACAACAACCTTGACAATACCCTTGGTAGTTTGGATGTTCCATGGAGACTTTTTGGCCAACAATTCAATTAGAGTTAACAGATTCTTGGTACTGGAAGCTTCATTTAGTGAAGAGAGATTTCATTTGGGGTTCTGCCTCTCATGTTATTTGGTGACTTCATTTAGATTGCCTCTGTATATGTATATATTTTAGGAAGCTGTACTGTGTTACGTTTCCATATAATGTCTCCAATGTTCCTTATTTTTAGCTGTCCTTCCCTGAATTCACTTTCTTTATCTCTTTCTCCTTTCCCATTTTGTGGCCCCCTCATTGATCCATAAGGATCTATTCTATTCTCCCTGCCTAGTGACACCATTCTTCCCCACCTCCCTTTACTCAATACCTAACCTCTGTGGTGATATGGATTATGGATTGCTTATCCATGTCTTAATAGCTAAAGTCCACATATAAGCAATCAGATACCACTTATGTCTTTCTGAGTCTGGGGTACATCACCTAGAATGATGTTTTATTAGGTTTACCTTCTTATCTACAACATTTATTATTCTTAATGGCTGAGTGATGTTCTATTATGTAAATGTGCCCTGTTTTATTTACTCAGGCACCTGCTGATGGCCACCTATGGTTCCAATTTTTGGATATTATGAATAAAAAGTAGGATGAAGTGTCCACTGAGTGTATGCCCAATAGTGTTATAACAGCATCTTGAAGTAGTTCTATTCCTAACTGATACCAAACTGCAATTTTTATTGTCCATACACTCCCTGATGCATGGTCAAATACCCATAGGCTAGCACTCTAAGGAAATCTGAGCCCTTCTCCATCTTGAACCCCATGAGAAACCAACAATTGTTCAAAGCTACATTTCACTGGCCCAATCAAAAATTTTAAGAATTATCTTTTATGGCTTTCTTTTTAGGATGTTACTTTGGGGGTATTTTGAGGTGGAGGTAGGGCTTTTCACAGAAATCTTGATTGTTCCTCTTTCTGAACTCTACATCTGCATTAATCAATACCTGTGTAAGAGTAGCTTCTTTGCCCTTCAGAGTTATCAGAAGCACCGTCCTGAGCTTCTACATGGTTTCTGGCTGGGCTGGAGAGATGGCTCAGTCGTTAAAGGCTAGGCTCACAACCACTTCTTTTTATTTTAATTTTTATTCAATTTACATCCCTATTGTAATCCCTTTCTCCTCTCCTCCCTGTCCCACACTCCCACCCTCTTCCCCCTTTGCTCCTCCCTTTCTTCTCAAAAAAAGGGGATGCTCCAACTAACCAACCTCAGTATCCCAAGTTACATCAGGACCAAGAGCACCCTCTTCCACTGAGGCCCAATAAGGCAGCCCAACTAGGGGAAAGCAATACAAAAGCTAGAAACAGAGTCCATGTCACAGACAGTCCCTACTCTAGTAGATAGGGTGACCCTCATGAAGTCCCAGGTGCTGTTATGCTACATGTATATAGGAGATTTGGGTCAAGTCAATGCATGCTCTTTCATTGGTGGTTCAGTTTCTGTGAGTCACCATGGTCCTCAGATAGTTGACTCTCTGGGTCTTCTTGTTGAGTTTTTCTCCCCACCAGGTCCATCTATCCTTTTCACAACTCTTCCAGAAGACTCTTTGAGAGAACTGGGTGGAAGAGCCAGTAGGAAAGAGAATGAGAAAAGTGGACACTTAATAGCATTGTTATGTGTGAGAGAAAATTGTACTTGATGGAGGAATAAGTCATTACCCAAAATAGATGATTACCCATTATGGTGTGCAGCACCCTGGAGCTTACATGGATTCAGCATCTGAACAAGCTGCCCAGCTGCACAATAACACTGGCTTTGAACAGCATCAAGATGTTTGTATGAAGAATGGTCCATTTCCTGGATTGGACCTCCTGAAAAGACCTCCAGTGTCCATACTTCTCCTGGAGGCCATAATGGTCTATGTCCTGGTCTTCAGCAGAGAAAAGTATTGATGCCCCCTGGCCATACTGCCACCAAGACCAAGCAGAGGTCCTTATCACTTGCTGATGCTGGAGACCATGTGAATGTTTATGGCAGCAGCGGTGCCTTCTGCTAGCCTTCGGAGCCTATCACCTCCTGCATCACCACACCTTCCAAACCATACACATCTGCTTGTAGCAAACACTGCCTTCACCCTAACCCCAAGCCACAGACAGGGACCTGTGTTATAAAAAATAAAACAAAGCAGTGACAAAAAAAAAAAAAAAAAAAAAAAAAAAGAAGTGACCACTTCTACCCACACACCAATCAGCTTCTCCATCTCTTTGTCTAAGGGTTTGCCAATCTTGCTGATTTTCACAAAGAACCAAGTCTTTGTCTCATTGATTCTTTGTACTTTTTTGTATTTTATTAATTTAAAATCAGAGTTTGGTTATTTATTGCCATCTACTTTTTTGGGTGTGATTTTATCTTTTTGTTCTAGAGAGTTCAAGTGTGTCACTAAGTTACTAAAATGAGATCTGTCCATTTTTTTTTTGTAGGAATTGGTGTGCTATGTACTTGCCCGTTAAAATCATTTTCATTGTTTCTCCTTGGTTTGGGTATGTTGAGTTTTCATTTTCATTCAGTTCTAGAAGGTCTTTAATTTCTTTTTAAAAAACGTACTTTAAAATATTTTTACATATACATTTATATTATTACACATATATACCATAAACTACCGACAGCAAGAAGAACCATGAAACAATCAGGAATTATATATATAAAACATCTTTCCTATCTTGGTGAGTCTAAAATTCTAAATGTAAATCAATAACGATAATATCTCATCATTATCAACATAAGACATCTATCTAGACTTAAAATCGTCTTAACTTGTAAATAACTAAGCTTAATTGTAAAACTAAACTATCTGGACTTCAACCCCATCGGAGACTTGAGAAGGTATAAAATTAATTGCCTAAGTACGCAAGGAGTTCAGGTTTATCAGCTTCCAAAATGAAAAAATGACAGAGACAGTTTGCCGCCTGAAAAGTCTCCCCAAAACTCTCTATAATGTTGAAGCATCATGTTTAGCCTACTGGTCCAGTATATCTGAGATACACATTTGTGAAGCAGGAACTATTGAGGACTTGCTTACCCTATCTTGGCAGAGTTTGGCCATCAACTCTGCCTGCATCCAAGTTTGCCCATTTTTAGGCAGAATTCTGTCTGTGGGAGAAATGAGTACATTTTGCCCGGTGGCTTGTTTGCCACATATGAAGCCATCTCCATAAGAAGATTCATTGATGCTCACAATCTTTGAGGTAGGCTGGGTGTTGCCAGGAGTTAACCTGTCTTGTTGTCAAAGACTCCTTAAAATAATAAAAACATCTTTAAATGCCATATTTTGTGGGTCTCTGAGGCGTTTGAAGACTTTTTCTATTTTACCTCATATATCTATAAATCATATCTGTCTTTCAAACCCAGGATGTGTATTTTGTGATAAAAATAGGCTAGTAGTTGACATGACCATGGCTTGACACAACTAACAATTAGCTTGTATTACTTAATTATCTTAAACAGCCTGCAATAGCACTTTCAAAGTACTGGAAGTAAACCTTGTATTATAATTGAGTTGTATGGGTACAATGCTTCATATTAGAGTAGAAATATATATACATATGTATGTATGTATGAATACATGTATGTATGTATAGTATGTGAAGAATAATCTTAAGTTTGAAGTCTATACCAATGTATCTAAATTAAACATATTTCGCATCAATATACAAATATCTATACCAATGAATTAAAAATAACCTTATTTGTGAGTAACAATTAATGCTTTAAATTTAGGAGAATATTCAATAATCTTTTTGTCCTATCATCTCGATATATTTCTATATTCCACCTCTTTCTTTTCAACCCCTATGTCCAAACCTACAAAAGAAAGATAAAGGAAAAGAGAGACAGCCCTGAGTTCAACTTCATTTTCTCTCTGAGTAAGACCAATAATAACTTATAACCACCTCCCACTAAAAATAATCATCTGCAGCCCAAAAGAGCAACCAAGACACTACCCAATCCCCCTCAGGGGAAATGGGACATCATTTTCCTAAGGCTTCATCTAGTTGATTTGGGGTGAATATTACTTTGTAGGGGCCCAAACAAAATTGGAGAAAATGGTTAAACAAACCAGGAGTCGTATTTGTGGTCTAGTTCCTAAATGTCATTAAATTCCAGGGTTAATAGAAGACGTATGTGGGATAGTCTGAAATGCTGGACCAATTGGGATCTGAATCTTTCTGTGAAGCTGTCCTGGGATCTGTCCTATTCTGATGAGAAACAGCAGCCAAAGTGCTTAGTTCTGGAACATGAAGGATGCAGGGTATCAGAGACCAGTATGCTGAGAGGAATGAATCCTGTCAGGTGTGATCCAGTGTCAGTATCTGGTTCTTTTGTTCTGAAAACATATAATTTCTCACAAGCATTATACAATCCTAAAATTATGAGTGTTTGAGGTTTACAGGATGCACAGAACAATTAAGGCTGGTTCTCTGCTCTTTGTATGAGCAGAAGAAAGATATCTGCAAATCTTCATTCACCCTGGCATTCTGTGACCAACAAGAAGCCTTGTCTATGCATAGACATTCATGTCTCAGCCAGTCTCAGAACTGTTAGTATGTATTGAGATTAGTAATATAAGGTACCTGCTTGTTCTGGAGTTTGAATTTTTGCATCCCAAATGTAGCCCCTTCCCTCATCACCCCCTGATCCCATCCTCCCTCCATCCCTCCCCTAGTCCTCAGAAAGGGGAGAACTCTTCCCTTAACATATGATCCCAGCCTATCAAGTCTAATCTGTACTACCTGTGTTCTCTTCCTGTGTGGCCTGGTAAGGCCACCCTACCAAGGGTGAAGTGATTAATGTTAGGAGGTCAGAGTCCATGTCAGAAGTAGTCCCTACTCCCTAAATGGTGGGACCCACAAGGAGAATGTGCTGCCTATGTATTACATCTGAGCAGAGGAGCTAGGTCCACATAATACATGATCCTTGGTTGGTGCATTAGTCTGTATTGTAGTGTAGTCTTGAATTAAGTGACTAATATCCCCGTATGAGTGAGTATATACCACGTATAACTTTCTGGATCTGGGTTAACTTTCCTCAAGATGATTGTCTCTAGTTCGACCCATTTGCCTGCAGATTTCAAGATTTCTTTCTTTCTTTCTTTCTTTTTTTTAAATAACTGAATAGCATTCCATTGTGTAAACGTACCACTGTTGCTTTATCCATTCTTTTGTTGAGGGACACCTAGGTTGTTTCTATTTTTTTTATTAATTTATTCTTGTTACATCTCAATGTTTATCCCATCCCTTGTATCCTCCCATTCCTCCCCCCGCATTTTCCCATTATTCCCCTCCCCTATGACTGTTCCTGAGGGGGATTACCTCCCCCTGTATATTCTCATAGGGTATCAAGTCTCTTCTTGGCAACCTGCTGTCCTTCCTCTGAGTGCCACCAGGTCTCCCCTCCAGGGGACATGGTCAAATGTGAGGCACCAGAGTACGTGAGAAAGTCATATCACACTCTCCACTCAACTGTGGAGATTATCCTGACCATTGGCTAGATCTGGGAAGGGGTTTAAAGTTTACCTCCTGTATTGTCCTTGGCTGGTGCCTTAGTTTGAGCGGGACCCCTGGGCCCAAATCTGCCTATTATATTGTTCTACTTGTAGGTTTCTAGGACCCTCTGTATCCTTTTATTTTGCTATTCTCCCATGCGTCTCTCATTTAGAGTCCCAATAGGATGCCCTCCCCTCTGTTTCAGTTTCCTGGTAAGTGAAGGCTTTCGTGGGACATGCCCCTTGGGCTAGTATGCAGATATAAGTGAGTATATACCATTTGAGTCTTTCTGCTTCTGGGTTAACTCACTCATTATGATCATTTCTAGCTCAATCCATTTATCCACAAATTTCGGGAATTCCTTGTTTTTAATAGCTGAGTAGTATTCCATAGTGTATATGTACCACAGTTTCTTTATCCACTCTTCTACTGAGGGACACTTAGGCTGTTTCCATGTTCTGGCTATTATGAATAAGGCTGCTATGAACATGGTTGAGCAAATTTTCTTGTTTTGTGCTGGAGCATCTTCTGGGTATATTCCGAGGAGTGGAATAGCTGGGTCTTGAGGAAGCTAGGGTTGTTTCTAAATTCTGGCCATTACAAATAAAGCTGCTGTGAACACAGTTAAGCAAATATCTTTGTTGCATGGTGGAGGATCTATGTCCAGGAGTGGAATAGCTGGGTCTTGAAGTAGAACTCTTCCCAATTTTCTGAGATAGCACCAGATTGATTTCCAAAGTGGTTGTACAAGTTTGCATTCCCACCAGCAATTGAGGAGTGTTCCCCTTTCTCCATATCTTCACCTGCACGTGCTGACACTTGAGATTTTGATTTTAGCCGTTCAGATGGGTGTTAGATAGAATCTCAGAGTTTTGATTTGCATTTCCCTGATGACTAAGGGATGATTAATTGGATTATTTGGTTTGTTTGTGTTAAATTCCTTGAGTACTTTTTATATTTTGGATGTTAGTCCTATGTCAGATGTAGGGTTGGTGAAGATCTTCTCCCAGTCTGTAGACTGTTGCTTTGTTCTGTTGACAGTGTCCTTTGCCTTACAGAAGCTTTTCAGTTTCATGAGGTCCCATTTATTAATTGTTGTTCTTAGAGCCTGAGCTGCTGCTGTTCTGTTCAGGAAGTTGTCTTCTGTGCCAATGAGGTCAAGGATCTTCCCCTCTTTTACTTCTAACAGTTTTAGAGTGTCTGCTTTTAAGTTGAAGAAGTCTTTAATCCAGTTGGACTTTAATTTGTGCATGGTGATAAATATGGGTCTATTTGTCTTTTTCTACATGTAGTTATCCAGTTAAACCAGAACCATTTGTTGAAGATGTTATCTTTGTCAAAAATTAAATTCCCATAGGTGTGTGAGTTATTTCTGGGCCTTCTATTCAATTTCATTGATCAACCAGCTTATTTTCATGCCAGTACCATGCTGTTTTTATTACGGTTGCTCTATAATACAGCTTGACATCTGGGGTTGATCCTCCAAAAGATCTTTTACTGTACAGTATTGTTTTAGCTATTATGTTTTTTTCCATATGAAGTTGAGAATTTCATGTCTGTAAAGAATTGTCTTGGAGCCGGGTGTGGTGGTGCATGCCTTTAATCCCAGTACTCTGGAGGCAGAGGCAGGCAGATCACTGTGAGTTCGAGGCCAGCCTGGTCTACAAAATGAGTCCAGGACAGCCAAGGCTACATAGAGAAACCATGTCTTAAAGAAAACCAACCAACCAACCAAAAAAGAATTGTCTTGAAATTTTGATGGGAATCGCATTTAATTTGTAAATTGCTTTTGTTAAAATGGTTATTTTTACTAAGTAGATTATCCCAATTCACAAACATGGAAAATCTTTCCATCTTCTGATATCTTTTCCAATGTCTATCTTTCCAGAATTGAATTTTTTTTCATATAACCCTTTCACTTGTTTGGTTAGAGTTACACCAAGATACTTTATATTACTTGTAACTCTTGTGAATGGTGAAGATTCTCTAATTTCTTTCTCAGCCCATTTGTCATTTGTATACAGAAGGGCTCATGATACTTTTGAGATGATTTCATATGCAGCCATTTTGTTGAAGGCATTTATCAGATGCAGGAGTCCCTTGGTAGAATTTTTAGTGTCACTTATGTGTATTATCATGTAATCCGTGAACAGTGATTGTTTGACTTCTTCCTTTCCTTATTGTATCCACTTGATCTTTAGTTGTCTTATTGCTCTAGCTAGGACTTCAAGTACAGAACTATATTTAAGAGCTATGGAGAGAGTGAACAACCTTGTCTTGTCCCTGATTTCAGTGGGATTGATTTAAGTTTCTCTCCATTTAGTTTGATGTTGGCTATAGGTTGCTGTATATTGCCTTCACTAGGTTGAGGTATGTGTCTTTTATCCCTGCTCTCTCTAAGACCTTTAACATGAATGGGTGTGAGATTTTGTCAAACGCTTTTTCGACATCTAAGGAGATAATCCTGTGTTTTTTTCCTTTCAGTTTGCTTTGATGATGGATTACATTGATGGGTTTCTGTATATTGAATCATCCTGCATACCTGGAATTAAGCCTACTTGGTCATGGTGAATGATATATTTGATGTGTTCTTGTATTCAGTTTGTGAGTATTTTTGCATCAATGTTCATAAGAGAAATTAGTCTGAAATTCTCTTTCTTTGTAGAGTCTTTCTGTGGTTTAGGTATCAAGGTGACTGTGGCCTCATAGAATGAGTTTGGTAATGTTCCTTCTATTTCTATGTTGTGGAATAGTTTGGAGAGAATTTGTATTAGCTCTTCTTTGAAGGTCTGGTATAATTTTTCACTGACTTCATCAGTCCCTAGGCATTTTTTTGGTGCAGAGACTTTGATGCACGCTTCAATTTCCTTAGGAGATACAGGACTATTTAATTTCTTTACCTGATCTTGATTCAATTTCGGTATATGGTATCTATCAAGAAAATTGTCCATTTCATTTAGCTTTTCAAATTTTGTGGCACATAGGCTTTTGAAGTACAACCTAATGTTTCTCTGGTTTTCATCAATATCTGTTGTTATATCTCCTTTTTCATTTCTGATTTTTTTGATTTGAACTCTCCCTTTCTCTTTTTGTTAGTTTGTCTATCTTGTTGAGAGATAGATAGATAGATAGACAGAGAGAGAGAGAGAGAGAGAGAGAGAGAGAGAGAGAGAGAGAGAGAGAGAGACAGACTACACAAGCCTTCTAAGCCTTTTCAGGCAAAGGACATACCTCCTATTGGGTATTAATATTACCTAAAGATAATTGTTTGATGTTAATTTGTGTCTTTTTATCTTGTTGTAGTATTTACTTTATATGAAACTGGATGTCTCTGAGTTTGTTACATAGTTGCTGAGTAGTAGTGCCTTTTTGGTCATTGCTCCCTTGATGAGAATGAAGTGTACCTCTTTATCTGTCCTGAAGTGTTTTAGTTCAAAGTCTCTTTTGTCAGATGTTAGGATAGTGACAGTGACTTTCTTTTTGGTTCCATTTGATTGGGATAATTTTGTTTATCTGTGTACTCCAAGGTGGTGCCTATGTTAAAAATATGATCTGTCTTTTGGAGGTAGGAAACACATGGAATTTCTATCTTGATCCATTCAGTCAGTCTGTGACATTTGAGTAGAGAATTAAGGAAATGTATGTTTAAATTATTATTAAAATGTGTGTTTTAGTTCTGTCCATCACGTTGTTAATTTTTGGTGTTCTTATGGATACCTTATATTTTAATTATTCTCACTTCATATTTTTCTACAGTCTCTCTTCTGTGCTCACTCCTCATTCAGCCCAAAATAATGCTTCTTGCATAAAGCAGTTTTAGATTATGTCATATAAATTTTTTAGGTTGTCTATGAAGTAAAATAATGTTCCTCTTTCCTCGATCATGGTATTAATTTGGCTGTGTACATTGTATTAGCTTGGATAACATTTAGGACTTGGGATGTATTACTGCAGGCTCTTCTGGCTTTGAAAGTTTACCTTCTGAAATCAGCTGTTCTTAGTTCATTGTTTTTCTGGAATTAGTGAAGTTCATTCTTCCTGTTGATGAGGTTTTCTTTGTAACATGTAAGTTTTCTCTTAGTGTTTTCAATCCTTTTTTTTCTGTATACTTAATGTTTTAAACTGTAAGAAGCATGGAAAATGTTGTTTCTGCTCATTTCATTTTCTTGTGTACTGTGTATTTCTAGTACTTGTACGGCTATGTGTTTCCTCAGTTTGGGGAAGTTTTCTTCTCTGATATTATTGAAAATGCTGTGCTTTCCATTGACTTAAGAATGTTTTCCCTCACCTGTGCCTATAATTTGAAAGTTTGACTTCTTTTATGGTGTCGTGCATACAGAATACTTTCTAGGCATGAACTTTACCAACTAAGCTGCATTCCCAGCCCCACAGCCTGATTTCCACTAATACAGTTATATTACCTCATTTCTGTATGGCAAACATACAAGTGTGTTTGGAGGATGTAACATTGTTTTAATTTTAGCTAAAGAGCTGTTAATTTCCATCTGAGTCCCTGAAGACAATGTCAAGTATGTATGGAAGCAACTACAAATGTTTAAGAAGCAGAAAGTGTAACTTTTGCAATCTAAATCTAAAATGTTTTTATACTTCTTTTAAATGGATATTGTTATCCTTACCTTTTTATTTTTTTGTTCACAATATTGGCATCAGTTAATTGACACAGGCAGGTTTGGCCTGGGGAGAAGAGCTCACACATGGGAAACCCAGAGCTCAGCTGATCCTACTCCACTGTTCTCCTGGAATTCAGGAAGTTCACTTTTCCATTTGATGGTGCCACTTTGTAACAACCTCCATGTCAGAATTGCCTTCTCCAGATGACGTGATCATTATGGGTCTAGAGGGAGATGAGATGATAATATAACTACTTTTTGGGGCCTCATTCTAAATAGATATCTGTAAAAGTCACAGCCTGGTGAGCATTTCTTTTACCATTCATTAATAATGTGAGCTATAAGTAGGTGATAGAATGAAGCAGGGTTTTCTGTAAAAAATGATTAGAGAATTCTGTGGTTTGAGTATTATTTTTGAGTTGTAAGGTATAATGATCACACAGTAGATGCTTATAGACATAAACGTATCAGTGTAAGGATCTATTAAAGAACATAGATTTCACTTAGTGTGATTTCTCATTACACTATATATTACAGTAGAAGGTTGGTTGTTGTAAAGAGACAGGGCCCAGCAGAAGGCTGGCTAGAGAGAGCGAGAGGACAGGCTAACAGGATGAAGATCATCAATGGGTATTATATATTGAATGAAAAATATAATGAAACAACCATTTTACAGTGATGTATGTGTTAAAGTACCTCTAGAGGGAATATTTAAACCATGTGTGACTATGTATTCTTCTGTGTACTCTAGTAATTCTAATATTATGGTTCCATGTAGGTATTGCCAAATGTGTTAGTCCTCCATACCTGTAGCAAAGTACCTGAAATGCTTTAGAAGGGTAAAAAGAACAAAACAGACATTTATTTGTTTGCACTAGTACACTTATAAATTAAGATATATTTGAATTTTTTTATTTTCATATTATAATAATTTTCTTAAGTTAACTGGCTGTATGCATTTAATTTAGTGAAACAAGATAAGAGCATATAACAAATATTAACTAATTCAGTGTTTATCAGTTATTTTCAATTCTGGTAAGTCTGTATATACTCAGGAATTTTTGGAGAAGTTTCTTTCTACTCATGGCCTAATAAAACATGAGAAAATTATTACATGGTATAATGAGTTTTTTGTAAAAATTTAGATAGATTTGCTTATTCTATTGCAATGATTTCTAACTAAGTAGATCTTTTCTGGATATTTCAAAAATGTCTGGAAATGTCACCTCACTTCTTTATTAAATTCATGTTAAATTTTCTTACAAAAATGTAAACTGTTAATTTTCAATAGGTATTTGGATGTTTAAATTAAAATAAATCCAACTTAACATTTTAAATTTTCTAAATTGAACCTTGTATCATTGTTACTGATACAATATTGAGTAACCATTTTGTTTGCAGAGAGAAAAATATTTTCAATTCTCAAATAGTATACAATTATTTAAAGTCAAAATAGCCAACATGTTCTATAATAGTTACAAAATACATTTGTTCATTAAAATATGCATTCACAAAGAAACGGCAAATAAATTTAAGTTTAGGTGGTTAATATCACAAGTTCAAGAGGGAGGGGGGAGAAGAGAGAGAGAGAGAGAGAGAGAGAGAGAGAGAGAGAGAGAGAGAGAGAGAGAGAGAAGAAACAAATATAATAAAATTAAACTCGAAAACAGATAATGTAAAATTTCCTCAGGAACAGTCATAGGGGAGGGGAATAATGGGAAAATGGGGGGGGGGAATGGGAGGATACAAGGGATGGGATAAACATTGAGATGTAACAAGAATAAATTAATAAAAAAAAATAATGTAAAAAAAAAAGATCAAAGACATCACTGGACAATTAAAGAGATTAAATTCTCAAAAAAAAAAAAAAAAAAAAAAAAAAAAAAAAAAAAAGAGAGAGAGCGAGAGAGAGAGAGAGAGAGAGAAAATACAAATGATGCCAGGTAATGCCATCAAGTTTCTTGCCACAGAGTATAAATAACATAAAAGATACATCATAGGAGTTTATTCTTGTAAGCATTATAGAAAGTTTAGTTTGCTTTGTATAATTCACATTAAATATCCACACTGGTACACTAGGCTGGATTCATGGATCTCATCTAGTCAATTGCAAAACAGAGGACACATTTTCTACTTTCCATATAGTTCACTTTATTTCACAAGTGTATTTAATATAATTACTCATTTTTCACTAAAATGATATTCAGGTATTCTTGTTAGCAGCCCTGGTAGACACTATGCTACAGCTATTACTGTTTCCTTAGTCTCACTTAGTCTCACAAGTGATGGAACTTGTGACCAAATTCTGGGTGTGATTTCTTCCCCACAGTCTCACTGTGACACTTCTGCTGCTGCTTCATCTCAGGGGAGCTGGTTAGTAAGTGTGAGATTGTAATATTCCAGTCAGTGTCTGTGTGCTTCTAGTTACACCCTCACTGACCTCAATTTCCACAGAACAATCAATGCATTTAAACTACTGAAGTGTATAGGAAATAGCTGTGAATTAATTCCTTATCAATAAGTGATCAATGTTTATTCCGGCTGTCATCATCTCTTTCATAAAGGCATCCAGACAACTAGCTTGCATGGCTAAGGTCTTCACCTCCTGAGTTCCTGAAGACTTACAATCTGGTTGCTCTTTGTGGAAAGCACAGCAAGCAACACAACACTCATTTACACTCTCTGAGTGGTCAAACAGCTTTCAGGTAATTACTCACTAATGGTGAATCTTAAAATGAAAATGATACTTTTTATGTAGCATATTTGTATGTCCTTAGATTACTTAATCCCCACAAAGCAGAAGGCAAAGATGTCCATAAGTAAGTTCATAAAACAAGACTGTTCTAGAATCCAAACTGTGACGATAAAGGGGTAAAGTGATTTTTCTTGGGAGAACATAGAGGTATGCACAAAGCATCTCTTGGTCTCTTGTGTTGCAGGTCTCTTCAGACAGCTGCCTGCACACTGCATAGTCTTTATCTGGGCTAATTTAATAGTGATGGCTTCTCCACTATTATGAATGTTTATGGATACACTCTAGGTTTTAGTACTTACAAGTAAAATTACAATTTAAACTAATGTGAAATCCTCAGCACTTTAATTAAAAAAAAAAAAAAAGACCAAATGGCTTTTCTCAGTGCATGCATATGTTAACAACTCTGTAGCTTTTGTAGCTATGACCTATTCTGGTCCAGTCTCAGCTTCAGTGAGCCTGAGAGGACGACGCCACTTGCAGATTCACAAGGTATGTCAGTTTTTGTATGTGATAAACATTTATAGAGCAATGGACAGGAAGTAGAAACTTTGAAGAAACTACCTTTGGGGAAAAATTTACATTACTATCTTTCACATTATACTATCATCTTTTGATAATAATAATATTACATGTGTTATATTAATAAATTATGGATATATAATTAATAAAAATTATTACACAGATATATGATGTGTGCATTTGCAATTTTACAATTGGACAAAGTTACTATTCTTTGAAGTTGGAGACCAAGGCTTGTATTAAAGATTATCAGGGCGCTTTTATTTATTTATTTAGTAGTTATTTACTTTTACTTTACTTATATGAGTGTTTTACTTGCATGTATGTCTGTTTAAAACCAGCATGCCATGTCAGAGAGTGCAATGGGTCACTCAGAACTAGAGTTACAGATGGTTACAAGCCATCATGCCTTTGCTGGGAATATAACCTAGGTTCTTCTGAAGAGTTAAAAGTGGTTCATTTTTCCAGCCCATATCCTCTACTAGATTAAGCTCTTTAGGTGCAAAAAAAGGTAGATATATAATATGTAATTTATCATGTCACATTCATGGCAATGTTAAAGGATGGTCGATTCCACTAACTTGTTCATTAATTTTTATACATACATGCATGTGTACATCTATATTTGTGGAATATACAAGTGAACTTGAAAATAAAATTGGACAATTTTTCTCACAAAAATCTGAGTCAGTATAGTCATATTCTATTTCTCTATCACAAAGCTGATTTTAAATAACTCAATTAAATTAATGCAATAATAAATTGATCCTGTATAAATGGGGAAAATAACCTACATAAGGACCAAAGGTAAGACTGTTGAGTGAAACTGTAAAAAGGTTTTGGTTCTGGTGATATATGATAACACTAGAGACCTTGTTTTCCACTGCATGGGACAGAATCTCTTTTTATTATTAATTATTCTTATTTTTTATTATGTTTCTTTTTTAAGACATACATTTATATTATTACACATTTGTAAAATAAACTATATACAGCAGGAAGAACTATGAGACAATCAGGAATTACATAAATGTTACATTCATAGTGACTTGACTATTTGTATTTGGCAAACTTGAAGTAAACATCTTTCCTATCTCATTGGGTCTAAGTTTCTGAATGGAGATTAATATTTATCATATCTCATCTCTATTAACTTAAAACATCTATTTTGATCTAAAAACATCTTAACCCCTCACCTACTAAGCTTAACTGAAAGACTAAGCTATCATCTAACCCATCAGAGACTTGAGAAGGGATAAAACTGAAATACTTGAGTGAACCTGAAGTGCAGTTTCCAAAATGGAAAAAAATGACAGACCATTTTATAGCCTGAAGAGTCACCTAACACTCTCTATAATGTTGGAGCATCATCTTTAGCATTCTGGCCCGATATATCTGACAGACGTAGTTGCGAGGCAGGAACTATTGTGGACTTCTTACCTGCCTTGGCAGTGTTTGGCTGTAGATTTTGCCTGTATCCAAGCTTGCCCATTTTTAGGCAGAATTCTGTCTGTGGCAGAAACAAGGAATTTGTTCCAGTGGCGGGTTTGCCACATTTGAAGCCAACTCCATTAAGAGGTTCTTTCATGCTTGTCTTTTTCTTTGAGGTGGCTGGGTGTTGGCAGTTGTTAACTTGTCTTTTGGTCAATGAATCTCTAGAATAGTAAAAACATCTTTAATGCCATATTCTGCAGATCTCTGAGATTTTTGAGGACCCTATTTAACTATTTTACCTCATATATCTATTGCTGTTACCCATCAGAAAAGGACAGCATTGTAGAGAGCTTCTGATACCAATTGGTCCAGCAGCTCAGACTGTCCCACACAGGACTCCTATTAAGCCTGGAATTTCATAACCTTTAAAACATAGACAAAAAAATGTTATCCCTTGCTTACTTAACCATTTTCCCCATTTTTTTTTTGGCAGAATCTCTTTTAAATAGAAAATCACAAAGAGCATCTCTATGTTCTATGAAGGTCCTCTTCAGCAAGTTCATGTTCTTCATAAAGTGTAGACAATAGTGCCTGTCTTATTGCCACATGTTCTGTCTTGTTGGAGGCTGTCATTTCCATATCTTCAGATATGATCATGTAGCCTGTAGTAGCTACAGCACCCAAGAAAGCAAAACAGGACCACGTCCAGGATAGGGGCTGTAGTGGGAGCAATAGAGAGCAGAATAGCTGTGTATAGGTATGTGATCAGGGAAATGGGAAGACAGGGCTCCTTAGGCATGGAGGGGGGAGGTAAATACAGAAGAAGGAGGTAGTTAGGTAAAATAACAATATGGATGGCTAAAAAGGACATAAGGAATGAAACTGTGGATGATTTACTTCCCTCCCCCAGAAAAAGGAAAAAATAGTGATTGGTTGATAGTGAGGAGTTTGTTCTTTAATCCTAAATTATAGTTTACAGAGGGTTTAAATGGGATAGGAACAGGAACTGAATGGCGATCCATCTAGGACCATTTATAACCATATTGGTTATACAATTAATAGGTGTGAAAGTAAAGTAACGGTCTCCAGCTGTATCTACATCTTCAATTCTAGAATCTGAGGATGTCAGATTTCATGGAAAAGGTAACATAAAAATATTACTAAAACAGTGAGATTAAAATTATGAGTTGAAATCCTGCATAGTTGCCATATACAGCATGGTAAAATAGTAGAGTACGAGACTGATTCACCTGATTTTTTTTTTTTTTTGGTATTTCTTCTGTGATTTCCCCACCAAGCCTTACCTAGTTTGTTCAGTTGTATAAATCTGATTAACATTCTGTGGTAATCACTACTGTTTTAGGTGTTAACTATAAATGAGGCAGTTTAAATCAGTAGGGTTGGATTTCTAAGACATGAGACTCAGGTGAAATATAGGCAAACATAGTGTGAATTGTGTATAGATTTGACTGTGAATGAATTTATTATCTACAGTATGCTGTATGTACAGGAGATACATGGAGTGCATATAGAAATGTAGGGTGTGATGTACAGTCTGGAACATCAAGAGTTCAAGAGACACGTCAATCAAGAATTAGTACGGATGGGCTGGAGTGACGGTTCAGTGTTTAAGAGCATTTCTGCTTTCCCAAAGGATCTGGCTTAGATTATCAGCAACCACATGGCAGCTCACAACAGTCTGTAGCTGCAGGTCCATAGGATTGTTATGCTTATACCAACACACAAAAGAAAATTAAATTATTAAAAAAAGAATCAGTAGGAAAATAGAATGGTAATATATACACACTGTCTAGTTAATTGCAAATTTGATTTTTAATCTATTTTTTTCAGATATTGGAAATATTCCTACACCATGGTCTGAAGATGAAGCCACCTCTATAATGTCCTCATTAGACAATATCCTTTATTTCCAAACTGGGCTCGGAGTCTTAGCCAATGTGTTTCTTCTTTATTTCTATACCTGTACAATCCTATATCACAGGTATAAGCCCATGGACCTGATCTCCTGTCAACTGACCTTCATTCACATAATGATGATCCTCACTGGAGGGGAAATTTGGCTTGCCGACATATTTGAGTCACTGAATGTTAAGAATGACTTCAAATGTAAGGCAACTTTTTACATACATAGGGTAATGAGAGGCCTCTCCATCTGTATCACCTGCCTCCTGAGTCTGTCCCAGGCTGTCATTATCAGTCCCAGTACCTCTTTGTTGGCAAAATTTAAATGTAAACTAAAAAAGTACATGATTAATGCTTCCTTCTTTATTTGGTCCTTAAATTTGTCCCTCAGTAGTAGAATGTTCTTCTATGTTGGTGGTTTTACCAATGTGAGTGATACCAACCAGATGAAGGTCACTAAATCCTGCTCCCTCTTCCCCATGAACTACATCATCAGGGGACTAATTTTAGCAGTGACAACATGTAGAGATGTGTTTCTTGTAGGAATCATGCTGATCACAAGCACATACATGGTGATTGTCTTGTTCAGACATCAGAGGCAGTGCAAGCATCTTCATAGCATCAGCCACCTGAGAGCATCCCCTGAGAAGAGTGCCACCCAGGCCATCTTGCTGCTGGTGGTTTTCTTTGTGGCCATGTACTGGGTGGACTTCACCATCTCTTCCACTTCAGTCCTGTTATGGATATATGAACCAGTCTTTCTGACTGTTCAGAAGTTTGTGATCAATGTTTATCCCACAATTACTCCTTTGGTACAAATCAGTTCTGATAACAGAATAATCAATGTGCTGAAAATCCTGTGGTCAAAGCGGAACCAGATTTTTTTTAAAAAAAGATAACATTTTCTCCACTTAAAAATTCTTTTATTTTTATTTATATTTACAAGGGTTAGGCCAACATGTTTGTATGTGTGCATCCCTGTTTCTCACAGAGGTCTGAAGAGGTCATGGAACATCCTGAAACTGGAGTATCAGATGGCCATCAGTGACATGCTGGTATAGCCCAGTTATTGTTTGATTTTCTAAATTACAGATTCTTCTTAAACTTCCATTGTTCCAAACGCAAAGCAGATTTTTTCATATGATTTAAATAAAATTTGTGGCAATAAATATATCCGTTCTTTTTTTGTTGACAAGTACTATAAAATTCTTATTAATTTTACATTGTAAGTTGCTATTTCCACATTAATTCTTCTCTTCCTTATATTTTTACTTAATATGATAAAAATGTTCTTAGTGCTAAGGTGAATCAAAAGAAGCTCCCTGGTGATGGTGATTTCCTAAGCCTTTCTTTTGAAAACATTTTAATCTACTTTTAGTGATCAAAAGCAGTTTAAATTGTGTCTTTAAGCCAGGTGGTGGCACATGCCTTTAATACCAGCTCTCGGGAGGCAGAGGCAGGAGGATCACTGTGAGTTTGAGACCAGCCTGGTCTACAAAGTGAGTCCAGGACAGCCAAGGGTACACAGAGAAACCCTGTCTCAAAAAAACAAAAAAAAAAACAAAAAAATGTATTGTCCTTGGCTGGTGCCTTAGTTTGAGCGGGACTTCCTGGGCCAAATCTGCCTATCATAATGTTCTACTTGTAGGTTTCTAGGACCCTCTGGATCCTTCTACTTTGCTATTCTCCCATGCTTCTCTCATCTAGAGTCCCAATAGGATGTCCTCCCCTCTGTCCCAGTTTCCTGGTAAGTGAAGGCTTTCGTGGGACATGCCCCTTGGGCTAGTATGTAGATATAAGTGAGTATATACCACTTGAGTCTTTCTGCTTCTGGGTTAACTCACTCATTATGATCATTTCTAGTTCAATCCAAACCCCTACCCAGATCTAGCCAATGGTCAAAACATTCTCCACAGTCGAGTGGAGAGTGGGATAAGACTTTCTCATGTATTCTGGTGCCTCACATTTCACCATGCCCCCTGGAGGGGGAGACCTGGTGGCACTCAGAGGAAGAACAGCAGGTTACTGAGAAGAGACTTGATACCCTATGAGCATATACAGGGGGAGGTAATTCCCCTCAGGAACAGTCATAGGGGAGGAGAATAAGGGGAAAAGGGGAGGGAGGGAAGAATGGGAGGACACAAGGGATGGGATAACCATTGAGATGTAACAAGAATAAATTAATAATAAAAAATTAAAAAAAATTGTATCTTTACTTTTGTTTACTAATTAGAATTTCTCTAATTCATAAATATAATGTGATGTTAAATTTTTCATAATTTTACATTTACTCAAGTCGTATATGAAAATTTCATATGCCTGTGTATTTTCACTTCATTTCATCTACCTTTAATGAAATATTATTTGTAAATAAAAATTGTTTATATACACATACGTAATGTGCGATGTGTTTTTATGAATGTGTGTATGCTTGTATATATGTGTACACATGAAGAATGTGTGTTCGGGTTCATGTGGAGGCCAGGAGAAAACTGTTCTTCAGAAGCCATTCACCTCGTGCTTTGAAGGAGTGTCTGTCACTGTACACGAGGCATGCCAAGTATGCCAAGGTGGTCGCCTCAGAGATTCTCCAATCTCTGCCTCTCCACCTCTGCGATTACAAGTGTTCACTAGCATACCCCACAATTTAAAAATTATGTTTTTTTATCCACAAAATATTTTTTTCATACAATATATTCTGAGTAGTGTTTTCTCCTTTCTCTAGTCCTCCCAGTTAATCCTCAACTCCTCTCCCATCCAGACCCACACCCTTTCTGTCTCTCCTTAGGAAACAAATAGCCCTCTAAGCGATAATAAAGTAAACCACAATAAGACAAAACAAAATAAGCAAAACAGAATAGGGCAAAACAAAAAGAAGGAAAAGAGTGAGAGAAGAAGCACAATCAGCACCCAAGTTCAACACAGGTATCCCATAAAATGACAAGGCAGTCATAATATAGATGTCAAAGAAATGTAAGGATTGCATTGAGTTCATTTTTTGTTGGACATCTTCTGCAGGGCTTGAGCCCTACCAATAAGAGAAATATACTTCCCCAAATGACATTCTCTTAGAGAAAACTAATGCTTAATTTGAAGTGGCTGTCAGCTGGGGTTGTTTTCTAAGTTAAGGATGGGGCGTGTATCTAATTTTTCTGCTGTAGGACTCCATCTGGTGCAGACCTGTGCAGGCCCTGTGCATATTGTCTCCGTCTCTGAGTTTATATGTGTGTTTGTTTTGCTGTGTTTAGAAGGCCTTGTTTCCGTGGTGTCCTCTATACACTCCTCTATACACTCTGGCCCTTTAGTCTTTCTTCTACCTCCTCCACAGAATTTCCTGGAGCCTGGAGGATGAATTTGATGGAGACATCCCATGTAGGGATAAATGTTTCAAGGTCTCTTAATTTCTTCATATTTTCTATCTGTGAGTCTCTGTGTCTGTTCCAATAAACTGCCGGAGGAAGCTTCTCTGATGATGCCCAAGCAAGACTCAGATTTGTGAGTGTAGCGGCATGTCATTAGGAGTGATTTTATTGCTACATTCATTTAGCAGATCTTTAGAATTTGGTTTTCTCTTTGATCTCTTGCCTATCTAGTCTCCGGTTCTTGGTCACCAGCGAAGCACTGGGTGTGGCTTCCCTCTCACAGAGTACATGCTTTAAATCAAATCAGTTATTAGTTGGTGACTCCCAGTAGCTTTGTGCCAGTATAGCACCAGCAAATCTTGGAAGCAATTCACCATTATAGACTAAAGTGTTTTTAGCTGGATTGGTGTTTAATTGTTCTCTTATGTAGTGTGCTTGGTACCTTCCAGTACCAGGAATATTTTAGGAATATGTATATTTAATATATTATATATGTTAATATATTAATATACATTTTAGGAAGCTCTATTGTATTACACTTCCATTTGATCCCTAGAATATTCCATAGTTTTAGCTGTCCCTTCCTGCATTCACTTTCTTTGCCCCCTTCCAATTTACTCCTATTTTATCCCCCCTCAGTGACCTATAACTATCTATTTTATTTTCTCTTCTAGGGACATCACCCTTCCCCTCCTTCAGTTACTCAATACTTAACCTCTGTGGTGATATGGATTATGGATTGCTTATCCATGTCTTAATAGGTGAAATCCACATATAAGCAATGAGACACCACTTATGTGTTTCTGGGTTTGTGGTACCTCACCAAGAATGATGCTTTTTGGTTTACCTTTTTATCTGCAAATTTTATTACTTTAATGGCTGAGTATTGTTCTATTTTGTAAGTTTACCATATTTTCTTTACTCAGTCATCTGCTTATGGACATATATGTTGTTTCCAATTTTTGGATATTATGAATAAACAATATTTCTATAGTAGGATGAAATGTCCACTGGGTATATGTCCAATAGTGGTATAACTGCATCTTGAAATAGATCTCTTCCTATCTAACACCAAAGTTCATTTTCTTTGGTCCATAAAGTCACTGGGGCATGGTCAAATTGCCATTGGTTAGCCTGCTAAGGAGATCTGAGTTAGAAGCCAACAATTGTTTAGATCTATATTTCAGTTTTTATATAAAAATTTTTTAAGAATTCTCTTTGGTGGCTTTCCTTTTAGGATATTACTTTAGCAGAGATATTGTGGTGGAAGTAGGGATTTTCACAGTAATCTTGAATGTTCCTCTTTCTCAACTCTACATCTGAATTCATCAATCCCTGTGCAAGAGTAGCTTTCTTGCCCTTCACAGTTAGCAGAAGTACAGTCCTGAGCATCTACATGGCTTCTGGCAACAGCAAGGACCATGAACGTCCACATGGTCTCCAGTATCAGCCAATGCTGAGGACCTCTGCTTGGTCTCTGTTGGCAGTATGGCCAGGTAGCATCAACACTCTCCTCTGCTGTAGTCCAGGCACCTTTATGGCCTCCAGGAGAAGTTTGGACTCTGAAGGTCTTTTGTGGAGGTCCAATCCAGTAAATGGACCATTCCTCATCAACATTCTGATGCTGTTCAGAGACGGGGTGATTGTCCAGCTGGACAGCTTGTTCAGAGGCTAAAACAATGCAAGTTTTAGGGTATTGCCTACCATAATGAGTAACTACCTATTGGTTAGTGACTTATTCTTCCATTGACTACAATTTTCTCTCACACATAACAATGCTGTTAAGTGTCCACTTCTCTCATTCTCCCTCCCACTGGCTCTTTCACCAAGTTGTCTCTGTGAGTCTTCTGGAAGAATTGGGAAAATGATATAGGGACATGGAGGGGACAAGAACTCAACAAGAAGAACCACAGAGTCAACTATTTTAGTACCATGGTGACTCACAGAGGCTGAACCACCAATCAAAGAACATGCATTGACTAGACCCAAATCTCCTGCACACATATAGCATACTAGCTGGGCTGCCTTTTTGGACCTCAGTGGAATAGGATGCTCTTAGTCCTGATGACACTTGGTATACTGGGATTAGTTGGTTGTGCAGTCCCCTGTTTTAAGGAGAAGGGGAGGGCCAAAGGTGGAAGAGATTGGGAGTGTGGGGCAAGGAGGAGAGGAGTAGGGTATTACAATAGGGGTGTAAAGTGAATAAGAAAAGTAAAAGGAAAGCAGATGACTACTTTTACCCACATACCACTCAGCTTTTCCATCTCTTTGTCTAATGGTTTGTCAATCTTGCTGATTTTCACAAAGAACCAACTCTTTATCTCATTGATTCTTTGCACTTTTTTCTCCTTTTTGGTTTTTCTTTTTTTTTTTTTTTTTTTTTTTTTTTTTTTTTTTTTTTTTTTTTTATTATTAATTTATTCTTGTTACATCTCAATGTTTATCCCATCCCTTGTATCCTCCCATTCCTCCCCCCCCATTTTCCCATTATTCCCCTCCCCTATGACTGTTCCTGAGGGGGATTACGTCCCCCTATATATTCTCATAGGGTATCAAGTCTCTTCTTGGCTACTTGCTGTCCTTCCTCTGAGTGCCACCAGGTCTCCCCCTCCAGGGGACATGGTCAAATGTGAGGCACCAGAGTATGTGAGAAAGTCGTATCACACTCTCCACTCAACTGTGGAGAATATTCTGACCATTGGCTAGATCTGGGAAGGGGTTTAAAGTTTACCTCCTGTATTGTCCTTGGCTGGTGCCTTAGTTTGAGCGGGACCCCTGGGCCCAAATCTGAAAACAGTCCAAAGAATCAACAAAACCAAAAGCTGGTTCTTTGAGAAAATCAACAAGATAGACAGACCATTAGCCAAACTAACTAAAAGGCAGAGAGACAGTATTGAAATCCTTTTTGGTTTTTCAAGACAGGGTTTTGCTATGTTATCTTGGCTGTCCTGGAGTTGCTTTATAGACCAGGCTGGCCTCGAACTCACAATGATCTGCCTGCCTTTGTATCCCGAGTGCTGGGATTAAAGGCATACAACACCATGTCCAGCACTTTTTTTCCTGTATTATTAATTTGAAATCATGGTTTGATTGTTTATTGCCATCTACTTTTTTGTGTGATTTCATATTTTTGTTCTAGAGATTCCAGTTATGTTGCTAAGTTACTAAAATGAGATTTCTCCAATATTATTTGTAAGACTTGGTGCTATGTATTTGCCTCTTAGAATCATTTTCACTGTGTCTGCTTGGTTTGTGTATGTTGTGTTTTCACTTTCATTCAATTCTAGAAAGTCTTTAATGTCTTTTTTTCATATTGTACTTTGTTATTTTTTTTACATATACATTAATAATATTATTTTTTGAAAATTTTTTATTAATTTATTCATATTACATCTCAATGGTTATTCCATCCCTTGTATCCTCACATTCCTCCCTCCCTCTCATTTTCCCCTTACTCCCCTCCTTTATGACTGTGACTGAGGGGGACCTACTCCCCCTTTATATGCTCATAGGGTATCAAGTCTCTTCTTGGTAGCCTGCTATCCTTCCTCTCAGTGCCACCAGGGTCTCCCCATCCAGGAGACATGGTCAAATGTGAGGCACCAGAGTACGTGTGAAAGTCATACCCCACTCTCCACTCAACTGTGGAGAATGTCCTGTCAATTGGCTAGATCTGGGTAGGGGTTTGAAGTTTATTGCCTGTATTGTCTTTGGCTGGTGCCATAGTTTGAGTGGGAACCCTGGGCCCAAATCTGCCTATCATATTGTTCTTCTTGTAGGGTTCTAGGACCCTCTGGATCCTTCAACTTTGCCATTCTTCCATGCTTCTCTCACCTAGAGTCCCAATAGGATGTCCTCCCCTCTGTCCCAGTTTTCTGGTAAGTGAAGACTTTCATGGGACATGCCCCTTGGGCTAGTATGTAGATATAAGTGAGTATATACCGTTTGAGTCTTTCTGCTTCTGGGTCAACTCACCCATTATGAACATTTCTAGTTCAATCCATTTGTCCACAAATTTCAGGAATTCCTTGTTTTTAACAGCTAAGTAGTATTCCATAGTGTAAATGTACCGCAGTTTCTTTATCCATTCTTTTACTGAGGGACACTTAGGCTGTTTCCCGGTTCTGGCTATTATGAATAAGGCTGCTATGTACATGGTTGAGCAAATGTTCTTGTTGTGTGCTGGAGCATCTTCTGGGTATATTCCAAGGAGTGGAATAGCTGGGTCTTGAGGAAGCCCTATTCCTAGTTTTCTGAGATAGCACCAGATAGATTTCCAAAGTGGCTGTACTAGTTTGCATTCCCACCAGCAATGAAGGAGTGTTCCTCTCTCTCCACATCCTTGTCAGCATGTGGTGTTACTTGAATTTTTGATCTTAGCCATTCTGACGGGTGTAAGATGGAGTCTCAGAGTTGTTTTCATTTGTATTTCCCTGATGACTAAGGAGGTTGAGCATTTCTTTAAGTGTTTCTCAGCCATTTGACATTCCTCTGTTGAGAATTCTCCATTTAGTTCTAAGCCCCATTTCTCAATTGGGTTATTTGGTTTGATGGTATTTAATTTCTTGAGTTATTTATATATTTTGGATATTAGACCTTTGTCAGATGAAGGGTTGGTGAAGATCTTTTCCCAGTCTGTAGGCTGTCGCTTTGTTCTCTGGACAGTGTCTCCTGCCTTACAGAAGCTTTTCAGCCTCATGGGGTCCCATTTATTAATTGTTGACCTTAAGGCCTGGGCCGCTGGTGTTCTGTTCAGGAAGTTGTCTCCTGTGCCAATGTGTTCCAGGCTCTTCCTCACTTTTTCTTCTAACTGACTTAGTGCCTCTGGTTTTATGGTGAGGTCTTTGATCCACTTGGATTTGAGTTATGTGCAAGGTGACAAATATGGGTCCAGTTTCATTATTTTACACAATGACCCCCCATATAGACCAGCACCATTTTTTGAAGATGCTATCGGTTTTCCATTGAATGGATTTGGCTTCTTTGTCAAAAATCAAGTGACCATATGTATGTGGATTCATTTCTGGGTCTTCGATTCAATTCCACTGATCAACCAGCCTGTTGCTGTGCCAGTACCATGCTGTTTTAATTACCGTTGCTTTATAGTACAGCTTGAAATCAGGTATGGAGATTCCTCTGGAGGATCTTTTATTGTACAAGATTGTTTTAGCTATTCTGGGTTTTTTGTTTTCCCATATGAAGTTCAGAATTGAACTTTCAATGTCTTTAAAAAATTATGTAGGTATTTTGACAGGGATTGCATTGAATCTGTAGATTGCTTTTGGTAAGATGGCCATTTTTACTATGTTAACTCTCCTGATCCATGAGCAAGGAAGATCATGCCATCTTCTTATGTCATAGTCAATCTCTTTCTTCCAAGTTTTGAAATTTTTTTCAAACAAGTCCTTCACTTGCTTGGTTTGAGTAACTCCTAAATATTTTATATTGCTTTGTGGCTAATGTGAAGGGCATGGTTTTCCTCATTTCTTCCTCAGCAAGCTTGTCATTTGTGTATAGGAAGGCTACAGACTTTTTTGAGTTAATTTTGTATCCAGCCAATTTGCTGAAGGTGTTTATCAGCTTTAGGAGTTCTCTGGTGGAATTTTGAGGGTCACTTATGTACACTATCATATCATCTGCAAATAGAGATAATTTGACTTTCTCCTTTCCCATTATATTAATATTATTATACATATATACAATAAACTAGTTACAGCAAGAAGAACCATGAAACAATCAGGAATTATATAAATGTTACATTCATAATGTTTTGGCTTTTTGTATTCGGCAACCTTGGAGAAAACATTTTTCCTTTCTTGGTGAGTCTAAAACTCTGAATGTAAATCAATATCTATCATATCTCATCATTATCAACTTAATATATCTACATAGACTTAGAAATATCTTAACTTGTATGCTACTAAACTAAAAAACGTGAACTTCAACCTCCATCAGAGCCGTGAGAAGGAATAAAATTTAGCACCTAAGTATATAGGGAGTGCAGATTAGCAACTTCTCAAATGAAAAGATGACAGAGATGGGTTGCTGCCTGAATAGCCACCCCAAACTCTCTATTAAGTTGAAGCATCATCTTCAGCCTTCTGGCCGAATATATCATTTCTAAGACCCCCCCAAGCTCATAGTAAGAGGCACTCCATTCTAGTTATAAATTACCTTTCCCACTAAGAATATTGGTAAGATCAGATAAAGGCCAGCTGCTCATGAGTCCATCCTGTTCTGGAAACAGCTGCTCTGAGAGCTGTTTGCCTGACAAACCAGACCCTTCACAACTTCTCTCTTTCTGGAACTTTCACCCTTTTGTGGTTAGAGCAGTTGTAAAGGTAGATAACTGCTAGAGCATTTTACAGTTAGGTATCCATAGCAACCTTGCTTATGCAAATACCCTTGTCCCAGTAATATGTGAGGATTTTTAATAAACGAGGCTTGATCAGAATCTTGTCTTGCCTCCATATTTCACACTCCTCTTTGTCCCCCCTCCCCTCTGTTTCTAGGGACTCCCATCGACTGTCCCCGCAGGTCAGGACAATTTTGCTGGATGTAGAAGGGATGGTATCAGTGTCTTTTAGTATGCAAGATATGTGCCCAGGCTTTTCTGGCTTTTAAAGTCTTTGTTGAGAAGTTCTGTGTAATTCTAGTAGGTCTGCCTTCATATGATATTTGGCACTATCTCTTGTAGCTTTTTAATATTCTTCCTTTGTTTTTTAAATTTAATTTTTTAATGATTATGTTGCAGGAGGATTGTCTTTTTTGGTCCAATCTATTTTGTGTTCTCTAGTCTTCTTATACATTTATAGTTATCTCTTCCTTTAGGGTAGGGACATTTTCTTCTATGAATTTGTTCAATCTATACTCTGGTCCATTGAGCTGTGAATCTTCTCCTTCTTTTATTCCTGTTAGTCTTAGGTTTTGTCTTTTCATGGAGTCCTGAATTTCCTATATTTTCTGTTAGAAACTTTAGATTTAGCATTTTGCTTGACAGATGTATAGATTTCTTCTCATGTATCTTCTATGCCTGAGATTCTCTTTCTCATCTCTTGTAATCTGTTGGTGGTGCTTGAGTGTGTAGTTCCTGGACACTCTCTAAGGTTTTCTATCACCAGTATTGCCTTGTTTTTTTAAAAATAAAATTGCTTCTATTTATCTTTTCATGTCTTGAAGAATTTTATTCATTACCTTTTCCTGTTTGCTTGCATTCTATTGTAGTTTTTAAAGAGATTTATTCATTTCCTTCATCTGTTTGATTGTATTTTCCTGTATTTCTGTGAGTGGTTTACTCATGTTCTCTTTAAAGGCTTCGATGATCCTCATAAGATTATCTTTAGCAGTTGGGCATACTGATATACTCCTGTAAATGAAGCGCTTAGGGAGACAGAGACAGGCAGATTTCTGTGAGTTTGATGCCATCCTGGTTTACAAAGTGAGTCCAGGACCCCTAAGGCCTAAGACTACACAAAGAAACACATTCTCAAATACATACATACATACATACATACATACATACATATACATACATACACATAGTCATTTTCCTGTGCTTCAGGAGTATTAGGATATCCACGGCTTGTGGTAGTAGGATATGTGGGTTCTGCTATTGCCATATTGTTCTGTGTTTTGATGAGTGTGTTCTTCTGCTGAGCTTTAGTCGTCTTGTTGTCCCTGGTGTTGGCAAACTTTGAGGACCCTGGTAGTCATTGATGGCTGTCACCTATGTTAGTCACTGGTGCTTGTTGTCTCTGGGGTTGCAGACAGAGCTTAGACCCAGGAACTGGTGCAAAGAGGTCATGGGGCAGACCTTGTTGCTGGTAGTGATCTTTACATATTGATCTTATGGAGACATTTTCTTTTCTTTTCCTTTTTTCAAATTTACCAAAATTTATTCAACACTGACTAACACACATTCCAGTACTGATCATTACTATAAAATTATAATAGTGATATGAATTAATTTTCTATGCTTCTATCATGGGTGAAAACATGTAATATGAAGAAGCCAGTTTATAGATATTTTATATCTTTGTATCTATTTTTTCATTTCTTTTAAAATTTATTTATTTATTTTACATTTCTCTTTTTATTATTTTTGACATATACATTTATATTACTACACAAGAATAAAATAAGCTACATACAGTGGACGATCTATGAGACAATCAGGTGTTATTTAAATGTTGCATTCATAGTGATGTTTTCTACAATGCTGTCCTGGATGCTGTCCAATTCTGGTGCATGACAGCAACTGAGGATCTTGGGGCTGGAACCTGGAGGATGCAGGATGTCACCATGCAGCATGCTGAGAGGAATGAATCCAGTCAGGTCTGATCCAGCATCAGTGTCTGGTTCTTTTGTTCTGAAAACATAATTTCTCACATGCTTTATACAGTTCTAACATTATAATTGTATGAGGTATGCAGGATGTACAAAGCAATTAAGGCGGGTTCTTTGCTCATTGTATGAGCAGAAGTAAGACATCTGTATATCTTCCTTCATTCCATACTAAGAATGGCCTCTAATGATCAGTCATATAGAATCTGTGACCAACATGAGGCCTTGTCTATGCATAGACATTCATATCTCAGCCAGTTTCAGAGCTATTCCCATGTAGTGGGATTAGCAGTATAAGTTACCTACTTGTTCTGTACTTTGAATTCTTTACATCCTGATTGCAGCTCCCTCCTTCATCACCTTCCAATCCTATTCCTTCCCTCATCCCCTTTCTCTCCCTTCCCTAGTCCCCTAACATGTTACCAAAACTTATCCAGTATCCTCTGTACTAGATTTAACCTCTTCCTATGTGGACTGGCAAGTCTACCCTACAACTCTTGGCACTCTGCACAGTGTCCATGTCTGAGTCTCAGTAATTTTTCCTGAATGCAGCGCCTTAGACCACTCAGCCATCCTGACTACTTGGTAATTGTTCCTATACCCCAATGGGTGGAGTCTCTTTGAGGACATGTATGTTGGGCTAAAATCCACCTATAGGTGTGTATATACCATGAATATCTTTTTGGGCCTGGGCTATCTCACTTACGATGATTATTTCTAGCTCCATCCATTTGCCTGAAAATTTCAAGATTTTCTTGCTTTTAATAGCTGAGTAGCATGCCATTGTGTAGATGTACCACAATTTCTTTATCCATTCTTTGGTTGAGGGACATCTAGGTTGTTTCCAGATTCTGCCTATTATGAATAAAGCTGCTGTGAACATAGTTGAACGAAAGTCTTTTTATGGTGAAGTGTCTTTCAGATATGTGCCTAGGAGTGGTATAGCTGGGTCTTGGGGTAGAACTATTCCCAGTATTCTGAGAAAGCACCAGATTGATTTCCAAAGTGATTGCACAGCGTTGCACTCCCACCATTTGGATACATGATAGATGGAATCTCAAGGTCATTTTGATTAGCTTTTCCATGATGACTAGGGATGTTGAAGATTTCTTTAAGTGTTTCTTAGCCATTCAGTATTTCTCTATTGAGAAATCTTTGTTTATTTCTGTACCTCATTTTTAAAAATTGGATTATTTGGTTTGGTGGTGTTTAATTTGATGGTACTGTGAAGTATGTGGCTTCCTTCATTTATTTCTCAGCCTGTTTGTCATCGATATACAGGAGAACTATTGACTTTTTCATGTCAATTTTGTACCCTGCCACTTTGCTGGAGTTGTGTCTCAGCTATGGGAGTTCTCTGGTAGAATTTTGCAGATTACTGATGTATACTACCATATCATCTGTGAAAAATAAGACTTTAACTTCTTCCTTTCCTATTTGTATCCCCTTGATCTCCTTTAGCTCAGTTACTGGTCTAGCTAGGATCTCAAGTACTATATTGAAGAGAAATGGAGAGAGTGGCCTGCCTTGTTGTGTCATTGATTTCAGTGGGATAGATTTAAGTTTCTCTCCATTTTGTTTGATGTTGGCTATAGGCTTGCTGTATATTGCCTTTACTATATTTAGGTATGTGCCTTGTAATTCATAGTATTTGGGGCATAGATATTCAGCATAGTGATGTTCTTTTGGTGGATTTAATTTTCCTTTGGTGAGAATGAAGTTCCTTCTCTATCTTTCTGGATCAATTTTAATTGAAAGTCTAGTTTATCAGATATTAGAATGGCTATTCGTGCTTGCTTCTTGGGTCTGTTTGCTTGGAAAAAAATGTTTGAGCCCTTAACTCTCAGGTAATGTTTATCTTTGTTGCTGAGATGTGTTTCTTGAATGCAGCAAAATGATGGATCTTGTTTTTGCAACCATTTTGTTAGCCTGAGTCTTTTTATTGTGGAGTTGAAGCCACTGATGTTGAGAGATATTAGTGGCCAATGTTTATTGGATCCTTTTATTGTGGAGTTGCTTGTGATTGTGTGTGACAGTTTCTGTTTTGGTTTTGATGTTATGTGTTTAACCGTGCATGGTGATAGATTTGGGTCTATATGCCTTTTTCTACATGTAGCTCTCCAGTTAGACCAGCATCATTTGTTGAAGATTCTATATTCTTTTCCATTCTATGGGTGTGGCTTCTTTGTCAAAAATCAAATTCTTATAGGTGTTTGGGTTATTTCCAGGTCTTCTATTTGATTCCACTGATCAACCAGCCTATTTCCATGTTAGTACAATGCTGTTTTTATCACTGTTGCTCTATAGTACTGCTCCAGAACCAGGATGGAGATTCCTCCAGAAGATGTTTTATTGTACAGGGCTGTTTTTGCTATTCTGTATTTTTTTTCCATATGAGGTTGAGAATTGATCTTTCAAGGTATGTAAATAATTATCTTGGAAGTTTGATGGGAATTGCATGGAATATATAAATTGCCTTTGGTAAGATGCCCATTTTTACTATTAGATTGTCTGATCCACGAACATGAGAGATCTTTTCATCTTTTTATATCTTCTTCAATTTCTTCCTTTACAGACTTGAAGTCTTTTTCATATAAATCTTTCAGTTGCTTGCTTAGAGTTACACCAAGATATTTCCATTATTTGTAGTTACTGTGAAGGATGCAGTTTCCTTAACTTCCTTTTCAGCCTGTTTATCATTTGTACAGAGGAAGGCTCATGATACTTTTGAGTTGAAATTTTTTATGAAGCCTCTTTGCTGAAAGTATTTATCAGCTGCAGGAGTCCCTTGGTAGAATTTTTTGGGTTACTTATATATAACTATCATGTCATTTGTGAACAATGATTGTTTGACTTCTTCTTTTCCTATTGTATCCCCTTGATCTCCTTTAGTTGTCTTATTGTTCTAGCTATGACTTCAAGTACTCTATTGAAGATAAACAGAGAAGTGGACAGCCTTGTGTTGTCCCTGGTTTCAGTAGAATTGATTTAAGTTTCTTTCCATTTAGTTTGATGTTGGCTATATGCTTTCTGCATATTGCTTTTATTATGTTGAGGTATGTGCCTTTTATCCTTGCTGTCTCCAAGACTTTTAACACGAGTGAATGTGGGATTTTGTCATATAATTTTTTAACATCTAAGGAGATGATCCTGTGTTTTTTTTCTTTCAGTTTGCTTATATGATGAATTGCATGAATGGATTTCTGTATATTGAACCACACCTGCATACCTGGATGGAAGCTTACTTTGTCATGATAAATGATATTTTTAATGTATTCTTAATTCAGCTTGCAAGTATTTTATTGAGTATTTTTTGCATCAATTTCATAAATAAATTGGTCTAAAATTCTCTTTCTTTGTAGAGACTTTCTGTGGTTTACGTTTCAAGGTGACTATGTCCTCAGAGAATGAGTTTAGTGTCTACTTCTGTTTCTATTTTTGCTGCTTGTAACTGCAGATCTTCTCCCCTTCTCTAAGGTTTCCATTTCCAGGATTATCTCAGATTGTGAAGTGTAGAGAAAGCAAAGACCAGTGAACCATTGCTAAGGGAATGGTTGCAAAATTGCTGTGTCATTTTCTGTGAGCTTCTGTTTGGTACTTTTCAGCTGGCAAAACCCATGCCCATTGAACATGACAGCTTCCAGAAAAATATCCCAGTGCCCTTTCATGTGTCTGTTTTTAGCTGTGGAAAAAGACTCTCACATCTGATATTTTGTATCAAGATAAAACACATCAGCGTGACACAATTGAGTCTTCATGGAAAGCAGAAACAACTTACACACACACACACACACACACACACACACACGAGAGAGAGAGAGAGAGAGAGAGAGAGAGAGAGAGAGAGAGAGAGAGAGAGAGAGAGAGACAGACAGACAGACAGACAGACAGACAGACGGACAGAGCCTTGTAGGCCTTTCCATGTACTCAAGATTAAGGAGGACAACTATCCTAATTCTCCCATCCTTACAGATGTTTATGGGTATAGGACATACCTCTTACTGGATACTGATATCACTTACTGTTAATGGTTTGATGTTAATCTGTGTCTCTTTATCTAGTTGTAAAATTTCTTTTACAAGAAACTGAGTTTCTCTAGTTTGTTACATATTTGCTTAGGGTAGTAATGCCCTTTTGGTCATTGCTCCCTTGATTAGAATGAAGTGTACCACTTTATTGCTCCTCACTAGACTTACTTCAAAGTCTTTTTTTGTCAGATGTTAGGATATTGACACTGGCTTTCTTTTTGTTCTATTTTATTGGGATTGTTTCCATTTGACGGTATTTGGTTCTATTTGATTGTTTATCCTTGAACTCCAAGGTGGTTTCTATGTTTAAAAGTATGATCTATCTTTTAGAGATAGAAAAGAAATGGAATTTCTATCTTGATCCATTCAGTTAGTCTGTGACATTTGGGCATTTATGTTTAAATCCTGATTAAAAGCGTGTTTTAGTTCTGTCCATCATGTTGTTGGTTTTTGTTGTTCTTATGGGTACTTTAATATTTTAATTGTTATCTCATCATATTTTCCTACAGTCTCTTTTCTGTGTTCATTCCTCACTCAGCCTGCATATACAATAATTTCTAGGCATGCACTTTACCAACTATGTTGCATTCCCAGACCCCACAGCCTGATTTCCACTGATAATAGAGTTACATTACCTCACTTCTGTGTGGTAAACACACAAATGTGTTTGGAGGTTGTAATGTTGTCTTAATTTTAGCCAAATAGCTGTTAGTTTCTGTCCAAGTCCCTAAAGACACTGTCAAGTATGTATGGAAGTCACCACACAAATATTTTAGAAGCAGAAAGGGTAATTTTGGGAATGTGAGATGTTTTTATACTACTTTTAAATATTCTTACTTTTGTTTTGTCACAATCCTAGAATCAGTTAATCATCACAGGCAGGTATGGTTGGGAAAAATAACTTACACATGGGAAACCCAAAGCTCAGCTGTTCCTACTCCACTGTTCTCCTGGAATTCAGGAAGTTAACTTTTCCATTTGATGGTGCCACTTTGTAACAACCTCCATGTCAGAATTGACTTCTCCAGATGACATGATCATTGTGAATCTAGAGGGAGATGGGCTAATAATATAACTACTTTTTAAAGCCTCATTCTAAATGGATATTTGTGAAAGACCCAGTCTGGTAAGCATCTCCTTTACTCTTCATTAATAATGAGAGCTGTAAGTAGGTGATAGAATAAAGCAAAGTTTTCTGTAATAAATGATTAGAGAATTCTTTGCTTTGAATGTTATTTTTAAGTCATACAGTATAATGAGCACAAAACAGATGCTTGTAGACATAAAAGTATCAGTGTAAGGATCTATTAAAGAACATAGATTTCATTTAGTGTGATTTCTCATTATAATATATATTACAGTAGAAAGGTGGCTATTGCAAAGAGGACAGGGCCCAGCAGAAGGCTGGGTAGAGAACAAGAGGACAGGCTAACAGAATGAAGATCATCAGTGAGCATTATATATTGAATGAAATATAATGAAACCATCATTTTACACTGATGTATATGTAAAAAGGTGCTGTAGATGGAATATCTAAACCAGCATACCTGAGTATGTATTTTTCTGTGTACTCTAGTAATTCTAAGACTATGGATCCATGTAGGTATTGCCAACTGTGTTAGTCTTCTATCCTTGTAACAAAATACCTGAAATGCATTAGAGGGGTAAAAAAAGAAAAAGAAGAAATTCCAGACATTTATTGGCTTACAGTAGTCCACTTCTAAATTAAGATATATGTGAATTGGTTTTTAATGTTCATATTTTACTAATTTTCTTCAGTTAACTTGTTGTATGCATTTCATTAAGTGAAACAAGATAGGAACATTGAACAAATATTAAGTAATTTAGTGCTTATCAGTTATTTTCAATTCTTGTAAGTCTATATATACTTAGGAATTCTTAGAGAAGTTTCCACGCATGGCCTAATAAAACATGAGACATTTTTTACATTGTACAATGAGTTTATGTAAAAATTTAGACAAGATTTGCTTATTGTATTGCAATGATTTCTAACTAAGTAGATCTTTTCTGGGTATTTCAAAAGTGTCTGGAAATGTCACCTCACTTCTTTATTAAATTCATGTTAAATTTTCTTTAAAAAATGTAACTGTTAATTTCAGTAGGTATTTGGATGTTTAAATTAAAATAAATCCAGCTTAACATTTTAAGTTTTCTAAATTGAACCCTGTATCATTGTTACTGATACAATATTGAGTAATCATTTTATTTGCAGATAGAAAATTATTTTCAGTTCTCCAATAGTATACAATTATTTAAAGTAAATTATCCAACATGTTCTATAATAGTTACAAAACACATTTGTTCATTAAAATATACTCTTCCCCACTTTTTCTTTTAACTGATTTAGCATCTATGGTTTTATGTTGATGTCTTTATGCATTTTGAGTTGAATTTTGCACATGGTGACAAATATGGGCCTAATTGCATTTTTTTCTACATGGAGACATCCAGTTAGACCAGCACCGTTTGTTGAATGCTATCCTTTTTCCATTGAGTAGATTTGGCTTCTTTGTCAAAAATCAAGTGACCATATGTGTGTGGATTCATTTCTGGGTCTTCAATTTGAATCCATTGATCAACCAGCTATTGCTGTGCCAGTACCATGCTGTTTCATTACTGTTGCTCTATAGTACAGCTTGAGATCAGGTATGGAGATTTCTCTGGAGGATCTTTTATTGTACAGGGTTGTTTTAGCTATTCTGGGTTTTTTGTTTTTCCATATGAAGTTGAGAATTGATCTTTCAATGTCTTTAAAATATTTTGTAGGTATTTTGAAAGGAATTGCATTGAATCTGTGAATTGCTTTTGGTAAGATGGCCATTTTTACTGCTCTAATTCTTCTGATTCATGAACTAGGGAGATCCTATCAATCTTCTGATGTCATCCTCAATCTCTTTCTTCAGATATTTAAAGTTTTTTTTTCAAACAAATCCTTCACTTGCTTGGTTAGAGTTACTCCTAGATATTATATATTGCTTGTGGCTATCGTGAAGGGTGTAGTTTTTCTAATTTCTTCCTCTGCATGTTTGTCATTTGTATATAGGAAGGCTACTTATTTTTTTGAGTTAATTTTGTATCCAGCCAATTTGCTGAAGGAATTTATCAGCTGTAGGAGTTCTCAGGTGGAATGGGGGTCACTTATGCACACTATCATACCATCTGCAAATAGGGATAATTTGACTTCCTCCTTTCCCATTTGGGTTCCCTTGATCTCCTTTTGTTGTCTTATTGCTCTGGCTAGAACTTCAAGAACTATATTTAAGAGATATGGAGATAGTGGGCAGCCTTGTCTGGTCCCTGATTTTAGAAGACTTTCCTTGAGTCTCTCTCCATTTAAATTGATGTTGGCTATTGGCTTGCTGTGTTTAGCCTTTATTATGTTTAGGTATGTGCCTTGTATTTGCAATCTCCCAAAACTTTAAACATGAATGGGTTTTGGACTTTTATCAAATGTTTTCAGCATCTAAAGAAATGATCATGTGGTAATTTTTTTTTCAGTTTGTTTATATGGTGGGTTACATTGATGCATCCATAAATTAAACCATCCCTGCATGCCTGGAATGGAGCCTACCTGGCCATGGTGAATGATTTCTTTGATATGTTTTTGTATTCATTTTGTGAGTATTTTTGCATCAATGTTCATAAGAGAAATTGGTCTAAAATTCTCTTTTTTTGTTGGCTCTTACATATCAATGTGAATGTGGCCTCATAGAATGAATTTGGTAATGTTCCATCCATTTCTATCTTTTGGAGTAGCTTGAAGAGTATCAGTGTTAGCTCTTCTTTGAAGGTCTAGTAGAATTCTGTGCTGAAACCATCTGGCCCTCTCCTTTTTTTTTGTTGGGAGACTATCAAAGATTGCTTCTATTTCTACAGGAGAAATAGGACTATTTAGTTTGTTTATCTGATCTTTATTCACTTTTGGCAAGTGGAATTGATCAAGAAAATGTTCCATTTCTCTTAGATTTTCAAATTTTGTGGCATATATTCCTTTAAAGTACAGTCTTATGATTCTTTGTATTTGTTCAGTGTTTGTTGTTATGTCTCCCTTTTCATTTCTGATTTGGTTGATTTGGATAGTTTCTCTCTGTCTTTTAGTTAGTTTGGCTAAGTGTTTGTCTGTGTTGTTGATTTTCTCAAAGAACCAGTCCTAATTTTGTTGAACTTTTGAATTGTTCTCTTTGTTTCTAATTTATTGATTTCAGTCCTGAGTTTGATTATTTCCAGACTTCTACTCCTCTTGAATGTTTCTGCTTCTTTTTTACCTAGGGCTTCCAGATGTGTCATTAACTTGCTTATCTGGGATGTTTCCAATTTCTTTTAAAGCACTTTGTGGTATGAATTTTCCTTTTAGCATCGCTTTCAATGTGTCCTACAAATTTGGGTGTGTTGTTCCTTTATTTTCATTGAATTTCAGGAAGTCCTTTTATTGTTTCTTGATTTCTTCCCTGACCCAGGTGTCACTAAGTAGAGAGTGGCTTGGTTTTCATGGGTGTGTAGGCTTTTTGTTACTTCTCTTGTTGTTGAAATACAGCCTTCCACCATGATGATCTGATATGATACAGGGTATTATTTCAATCTTCTTGTATCTGTTGAGGCTGCTTTGTGACCTACTATGTGACCAGTTTTGGAGAAGGCTCTGTAGCATGATAAGAAGAAATTATAATCCTTTGTGTTTGGGTGAAAAGTTCTATAAATATTGGTTAATGATGTTATTTCTCATCTTAGTTTCTGTTTCGATGACCTATCCTTCAGTGAAAGTGGGGTGTTGAAGTCTCCCATTATTAATGTGTGGGGAATCGATGTGTGGTTTAAGCTTTGTTAATAACTCTTTTACAAATGTGGGTGCCCTTGTATTTGGAGCATAGCTGTTCAGGACTGTAGTATCATCTTGGCTGATTTTACCTTTGATCAGTATGAAGTGTCCTTCCTCATCCCTTTTGATTAATTTTGGTTGAAAGTCTATTTTGTTAGATATTAAAGTGGTTACACCAGCTTGCTTCTTGAGACTGTTTGCTTGGACTATTTTTTCCAGGCTTTTAGCCTGAGGTAATGTCTGTCCTTGTGGATGAAATGTGTTTCTTGAATGCTGAAGAATGTTGAATCTTGTTTATGCATACATTCAGTTAGTCTATTTCTTTTCATTGGAGAATCGAGCCAATTGATGTTGAGAGATATTAATGACAGGTGACTGTTAAGTCCCTTAATTTTTGAGTTTGTGTGGTTGTGTTTTTGTGATGGTGTAGTTATCTATTTCCTGTGTAGTTTTGGTTGTGACTTGTCTCTTTGGGGTGTTTTCATTCTAGTAACTTCTGAAAAATTGTTTTATGGAAAGAAACTGTTTGAATTTGTTTTTGTCATGGAGTATTTTGTTTTCTCCCTCAATGGTTATTGATAGTTTCACTGGATATAGTAGTCTGGTGTGTCATCTGTGGTCTCTTAGGGTTTGCATGACCTCTGTTCAGGCCCTTCTGGTTTTTATGGTCTCTGCTGAGAAGTCGTGTGTAATTCTGATAGGTTTGCCATTGTATGTTACTTGGCCTTTTTCTCTTGCCACTTTTAAATTTTTTCTTTGTTCTGTATATTTTGTGTTATTATTATTATGTGGTGGGAAGATTTTCTTTTCTGGTTTATTCAATTTGGTGTTTCGTAGGGCACTTGTATGTTTATATGCATCTCCTTCTTTAAATTTGGGGAATTTTCCTAGATGATTTTATTGAAGGTATGTTCTGGGCCTTGGAGTTGGGTGTCTTGTCTTTCCTCAATGCCTATTATTTTCAAATTTCATCTTTTCATGTTGTCCTTGATTTCTTGGAGGTTTTGTGTCAGGAATTTTTCAGATTTAGAATTTTCTTTGATGGAAAATGTGTGAGTTCTTAGGTAAGTGTGAGGAACATAAATACAGAGAAGGAGGAAGTTAGGTAAAATAACAATATGGATGGCTAAACAGATTTAAGGAATAATACTGTTAAATTATTTCCTTCCCTCATCCACAAAAAGGAAAAAATAGTGTATGTCTTGATAGCTGGGAGTTAGTTTTAGTTTTTAATCTTAAATTAGAGTTTACAGTGGGTTTACATGAGATATGAACAGGAACTGAATGTGGATCCATCTAGATCCATTTATAACCATAATGGTTATAACCTATTAATAAGTTGTGGAAAGGAAAGTAATGGTCACCAATTATTTGTATGTCTTCCATTCTACATTCTGAGGATGTCAGATTTCATGGAAAAAGAAACATAAACAGGTGAGTAAAGTAGTGAGATTATAATCAACTATCACTGTGATTGCATGAAAATTATGAGTTGAAATCATGGATAGTTGCAATATAGAGCATAGTAAAGAGTAGAATATGAGACTGACCCACCTGATGTTTTTGTATTTCTTTTGTGATTTCCTCTACAGGACTTACATAGTTTGTTCAGTTGTATAAATGTTATTAACATTCTGTGCTCATCACTATTGTTTTAGATGTTAAGTATACAATGAGACAATCTAAATAAATAGGGTTGGATTTCTAAGACATGAGACTCAGGTGCAATATAGGGAAACAAAGTGTGAAAGGTGTACAGATTTGACTTTGAATGCATTTATTATCTACAATATGCTATATGCACAGGAGATACATGGAGTGTATATGGAAATGTAGTCTGTGATGTACAGTCTTGAACACCAAATGTTCCATACAGGTTAATCAAGAATTAGTGGGGATGGGCTGAAGTGATGGCTCAGTGGTTAAGAGCATTTTCTGCTCTTCCAAATGACCAGGGTTAGATTCCCAAAAGCCACATGGCAGTTCACAACTGTCTGTTACTCCAGTCCCATCAGATTTGATATCATTATACCAATGCACAAAATAAAATTAAATAAATTATTAAAAATGAATTAGGAAAAATAGAATAGTGATATATACATACTGTCCAGTTAATTGCATATTTGATGTGTAATATATTTTTTCAGATATAAGAAGTATTCCTACACTACTATCTGAAGAGGAAGCCACTCAGTTATGTCCTCATTACAGAACATCCTTTATTTCCAAGGTGGGCTTGGAGTCTTAGCCAATATGTTTCTTATTATTATCTATACCTGCATAATCTTAGATCACAGATATAAGCCTATAGACCTGATCTCTTGTCAACTGACCTTCATTCACATAATGATGTTCCTCACTGCAGGAGAAATTTGGCTTGCAGACATATTTGAGTTACTGAATGTTAAGAATGACTTCAAATGTAAGGCAACTTTCTACATACACAGGGTGATGAGAGGCCTCTCCATCTGCATCACCTGCCTCCTGAGTGTGTTCCAGGCTGTCAGCATCAGTCCCAGTACCTCTGTGTTGGCAAAATATAAATATAAACTGAAAAAACACATTATTAATGTTTCCTTATATATTTGGTCTTTCAATTTGTCCTTCAGCAGTAGGTGGATCTTCTATGTTGGTGGTTTTACTAATGTGAGTGAGGACAGTCAGATGAAAGTCTTTAAATCCTGCTCCCTCTTCCCCATGAACTACATCATCAGAGGATTTCTTTTAACAGTGACAACCTCCAGAGATGTGTTTCTTGTAGGAGTCATGCTGACCACAAGCACGTACATGGTGATTCTCTTGTTCAGACATCAGAGGCAATGCAAGCATCTTCATAGCGTCAGCCACCTGAGAGCATCCCCTGAGAAAAGGGCCACCCAGACCATCTTGCTGCTGGTGGTTTTCTTTGTGGCCATTTACTGGGTGGATTTCATCATCTCATGCACATCATTCCTGTTATGGATGTACAACCCAGTCATCCTGACTGTTCAGAAGTTTGTGATGAATATTTATCCCACAATTACTCCTTTGGTACAAATCAGTTCTGATAACAGAATAATCAATGTACTGAAAAATCTGTGGTCAAAGAGGCACCAGATTTTTAAAAAAAGATGAGTTTTTTCGTCTTCTTTTAAAAAGGGATTTATTTTTATTTTTATTTATATGTACAAGTGTTGTGCTAGCATGTATCCATGTGTGCATTCCTCGTTCTTGAGTGTTTTCATGTGTGCATTCCTGGTTCCTCACATAGGCCTGAGGAGGTCATGGAACTCCCTGAAACTGGAGTATCAGATGGGTTTCAGTGACAGGCTGGTGTAGCCACAGTTATTGCTTGATTTTCTAAATTACAGCTTCTTCCTGAATTTCAATTGTTCTAATAGCAAAGCAAATTCTTCATATGATTTAACTAAAATTTGTGGCAATAAATATATCCATTCCATTTTGCTGCCAAGTTTTTATTCATTGTACATTGTTTTTTTCCCTTTTTTAAATTAATTTATTCTTGTTACATCTCAATGTTTATCCCATCCCTTGTATCCTCCCATTCCTCCCACAGCAAGTAGCCAAGAAGAGACTTGATACCCTATGAGAATATATAGGGGGACGTAATCCCCCTCATTGTACATTGTAAGTTGCTTTTTCCACATTAAAATTTCTACTCTCTATAGCTTACTTAATACAATAAAAATGTTCTTGATGCTAAGATGAATAAAAAGATGCTCCCTGCTAATATTGACATCGTAAGCCTTTCTTTTGAAAACATTTTAATCTACTCTTGGTCATCAAAGGTAATGGAAACTGTATCTTAAGTCTGTTTATTAATACAAGTTTCTCTGGATCATATACACAATGTGAATTTAAACTTTTTACACTGACCCAAATCATATATAAAAATTTCATATGCCTGTTTATTTCATTTCATCTACATTTAGTGAACTATTATTGGTAAATAAAAATTGTTGTATACACATACATGATGTACAATGTGTTTTATATGAATGTGTGTTTTGTATGCTTGTGTGTTTGTTTCAAGTGTTCCTCTCCATATGCCACCATTTAAAAATTATGTTTTTATTGACAAAAATTTTTATAGAATTATTCTTATTAGGGATTTCCCTTCCCCTAGTCCTTCCAGTACATCTTCATCTCCTCTCCCAACCAGATCCACACCTTTTCTGTCTCTCCTTAGGAAACAAACAGGCCTCTAAGTAGTAATAAAATAAACCACAATAAGATAAAACAAAATAAACAAAATCAGAATAGGATAAAACAGATAGAACAAATAGAGTCAGCGAAAAAGCACAGTTAGCACCCAAGTTCAACACAGGTATCCATAAAGACACAATCAATTGCAATAGATGCAAAAGTCCAATAAGGATTGCACTGAGTTCTTGAGTTGTTGTTGGGCATCTTCTGGAGGGCATGGGGCCTACCCTTAAGAGTAATATATTTACCCAAATGAGATTCTCTAAGAGAAAACTAATGATTAACTCCCAACTGGATATCAAATGGAGTTGGCTTCTAATTAGGGATGGGGTGTGTATCTACTATTTCTGCTGTAGCCTCCCATCTGGTACAGACCTGTGTGGCCATGTGCATTGTGTCTCAGTCTCTGATCTTATATGTGTGCCTGTTTTGCTGTTTTTAGAAGGCCTTGTTTCCTTCATGGCCTCTATCCAGTCTGGCTCTTGTAGTGTTTCTACCATCTTCTGAAAAGAATTCCCTCTGGGGCCCAGAGGATGAATGTATTGGAGACATCCCATTTAGGGATAAGGGTTGCAAGGTTTTTTATTTTCTTCATATTTTCTAGCTATGGGTCTCTGTATCTGTTCCCTTCTGCTGCTTGGCAAAGCTTCTCTGATAATGTCTGAGCCAGACTCCTATCTGTGAGTCCATCAGAATGTCAAGAGGAGTCACTTTATTGCTACATTCTTTTAGCAAAATTTCAGAATTTTGTTTTCTCCTTAATCCCTGGCCTATCTAGTTTCAGGTTCTTGATCACCAGAGACATGCTGGGCATGTTTTCCATCTCATAAAGTACTTGCCTTAAATCAAATAATTTATTAGTTGGTTACTCCCAGTAGCTTTGTGCCAGTATTGCACCAGTAAATCTTGCAAGCAGGTGAGATTGTAATATTCCAGTCAGTGTCTGTGTGTTTCTAGTTACACCCTCACTAACCTCAATTTCCACAGAACAATCAATGCATTTAAACTACTGAAGTGTATAGGAAATAGCTGTGAATTAATTTCTTATCAATAAGTGATCAATATTTATTCCGGTTGTCATCATCTCTTTCATAAAGGCATCCAGACAACTAGCTTGCTTGGCTAAGGTCTTCACCTCCTGAGTTCCTGAAGACTTACTCTTGTTGCTCTTTGTGGAAAGCACAGCAAGCAACACAACACTCATTTACACTCTCTGAGTGGTCAAACAGCTTTCAGGTAATTACTCACTAATGGTGAATCTTAAAATGAAAATGATACCTTTTATGTAGCATATTTGTATGTCCTTAGATTACTTAATCTTCATAAAGCAGAAGGCAAAGATATCCATAAGTTCATAAAACAAAACTGTTCTAGAATTCAAACTGTGACGATGAAGGGGTAAAGTGATTTTTCTTGGGAGAACATAGAGGTATGCACAAAGCAGTTCTTGGTCTCTTGTGTTGCAGGTCTCTTCAGACAGCTGCCTGCACACTGCATAGTCTTTATCTGGGTTAATTTAATAGTGATGGCTTCTCCACTATCATGAATGTTTATGGATACACTTTAGGTTTTAGTACTTACAACTGAAATTACAATTTAAACTAATGTGAAAGTCATCAGCACAATAAAAAACAAACAAACAAAGAAACCAAATGGCTTTTCTCAGTGCATGCATATGTTAACAATCCTGTAGCTTTTGTAGCTATGACCTGTTCTGGTCCAGTCTCGCTTCAGTGAGCCTGAGCGGACGACGCCACTTGCAGATTCACAAGGTATGTCAGTTTTTGTATGTGATAAACATTTACAGAGCAATGGACAGGAAGTAGAAACTTTGAAGAAACTACCTTTGGGGAAAAATGTATACATTACTCTCTTTTACCTTATGCTATCATCTTTTGATAATAATAATATTACATGTGTTATATTAATAAATTATGGATATATAATTAATAAAAATTATTACACAGATATATGATGTGTGCATTTGCAATTTTACAATTGGACAAAGTTACTATTCTTTGAAGTTGGAGACCAAGGCTTGTATTAAAGATTATCAGGGAGGTTTTATTTATTTAATTAGTAGTTATTTACTTTTACTTTACCTATATGAGTGTTTTACTTGCATGTATGTCTGTTTAAAACCAGCATGCCATGTCAGAGAGTGCAATGGGTCACTCAGAACTAGAGTTACAGATGGTTACAAGCCATCATGCCTTTGCTGGGAATATAACCTAGGTCCTTCTGAAGAGTTAAAAGTGCTCTTAACCACTGGTCCATCTTTCCAGGCCATATCCTCTACTAGATTAAGCTCTTTAGGTGCAAAAAGATGTAATTATATGATATGTTATTTATCATACCATATTCATGGAAATGTTAAAGGATGGTCGATTCCACTAACTTGTTCATTAATTTTTATGCATACATGCATGTGTACATCTATATTTGTGGAAATATTCAAGTGAACAATTTTTTTCTCACAAAAATCTGAGTCAGCATAGTCATATTCTATTTCTCTATCACAAAGCTGATTTTAAATAACTCAACTAAATTAATTCAATAATACATTGATCCTGTATAAATGGTAAAAATAACCTACATAAGGACCAAAGGTAAGACTGTTGAATGAAACTGTAAAAGTGTTTGGGTGCTGCCCCATGGAACGTTCTCTAAAATTGATCACATAGTTGGTCATGAAGCAAACCTCAATAGATACAAGAAGATTGAAATAATACCTTGTATCTTATCAGATCACCATGGTCTAAGGCTGGACTTCAACAACAACAGAAATAACAAAAAGCATACTAACACATGGAAACTAAACAACTTTCTACTTAATGGCACATGGGTCATGGAAGAAATAAGGGAAGAAATAAAAGACTTCCTGAAATTCAATGAAAATGATGGAACAACATACCCAAATTTGTGGGACACATTGAAAGCAATGCTAAGAGGAAAATTCATAGCACTAAGCGCCTTCAAAAAGAAAAAGGAATCATCCCACATACACAACCTAATGACACATCTGGAAACTCTAGAAAAAAAAAAAAGAAGCAGAAACACCCAAGAGGAATAGACGCCTAGAAACAATCAAACTCAGGGCTGAAATCAATAAATTAGAAACAAAGAGAACAATCCAAAGAATCAACAAAACCAAGTGCTGGTTCTTTGAGAAAATTAACAACATAGACAAACTGTTAGCCAATCTAACTAAAAGACAGAGAAACACTATCCATATTAACAAAATCAGAAATGAAAAGGGAGACATAACAACAGACACTTAAGAAATACAAAGAATCGTAAGAACCTACTTAAAAGGCATTTATGCCACAAAATTCGAAAATTTAAGGGAAATGGACAAATTTCTGGACCGATTCCATTTGCCAAAATTACACCAAGTCCAGATAAACAAATAAAATAGCCCTATTTCGCCTATAGAAATAGAAGCAACCATTGATAGTCTCCCAACCAAAAAAAAAGCCCAGGGCCAGATAGTTTCAGCACAGAATTCTACCAGACCTTCAAAGAGGAGCTAATACCGATACTATTCAAGCTATTCCAAAAGATAGAAATGGATGGAATATTACCAAATTCCTTCTATGAGGCCACAGTCACATTGATACCTAAACCTCACAAAGACCCAACAAAAAAAAAGAGAATTTCAGACCAATTTCTCTTATGAACATTTATGCAAAAATACTCAACAAAATACTCGCAAAGCAAATACAACAGCATATCAAAGACATCATTCACCATGACCAGGTAGGATTCATTCCAGGCATGCAGGGATGGTTTAACATATGGAAATCCATCAATATAATCCACCATATAAACAAACTGAAAGAGAAAATCCACATGATCATCTCTTTAGATGCAGAAAAAGCATTTGACAAAATCCAACACCCATTTATGTTCAAAGTGCTGGAGAGATCGGGAATACAAGGCACTTATCTAAACATAATAAAGGCCATATACAGCAAACCAACAGCCAACATTAAATTAAATGGAGAGATACTCAAGGAAATTCCTCTAAAATCGGGAACCAGACAAGGCTGCCCCCTGTCCCCTTAGCTTTTCAATATAGTTCTTGAAGTTCTAGACAGAGCAATAAGACAGCAAAAAGAGATCAAGGGGTCCAAATGGGAAAGGAAGAAGTCAAATTATCCCTATTTGCAGATGATATGATAATATATATAAGTGACCTGCAAAATTCCACCAGAAAACTCCTACAGCTGATAAACACCTTCAGCAAATTGGCAGGATACAAAATAAACTCAAAAACGTCAGTAGCTTTCCTGTATACAAAGGACAAACAGGCAGAGGAAAAAATTAGGAAAACTACTCCCTTCACAATAGCCACAAACAATATAAAATATCTAGGAGTAACTCTAACCAAGCAAGTGAAGGACTTATTTGAAAAAAACTTCAATCTGAAGAAAGAGATTGAAGATGACATCAGAAGATGGAGGGATTTACCTTGTTCATGGATCGGGAGAATCAACATAGTAAAAATGGCCATCTTACCAAAAGCAATTTACAGATTCAACGCAATCCCTATCAAAATACCCACAAAATATTTTGAAGATATTGAAAGATCAATTCTCAAATTCATATGGAGAAATAAAAAACCCAGAATATCAAAAACAATCCTATACAACAAAAGATCCTCCGGAGGAATCTCCATACCTGATCTCAAGCTGTACTACAGAGCAACAGTAATTAAAACAGCATGGTACTGGCAAAGCAATAGACTGGTGGATCAATGAATCGAATAGAAGACCCAGAGATGAATCCACACACATTTGCTCACTTGATTTTTGACAAAGAAGCCAAATCTATTCAGTGGAAAAATGATAGCATCTTCAACAAATGGTGCTGGTCTAACTGGATGTCTACATGTATAAAAATGCAATTAGATTCTTATTTGTCACCATGCACAAAACTCAAGTCCAAGTGGATTAAAGACCTCAAAGTAAAACCAGAGACATTAACTCAGTTAGAGGAAAAAGTGGGGAAGAGCCTGGGACACATAGGCACAGGAAACAACTTCCTTAACAGTACACCAACAGCCCAGGCCTTAATGTCAACAATTAATAAATGGGACCTCATGAGGCTGAGAAGCTTCTGTAAGGCAGGAGACACTGTCAAGAGAACAAAATGACAGCCTACAGACTGGGAAAAGATCTTCACCAACCCTTCATCTGACAAAGGTTTAATATCCAAAATATATAAAGAACTCAAGAAAGCAAACACCACCAAACCAAACAACCCAATTGCGAAATGGGGCTTGGAACTTAACAGAGAATTCTCAACAGAGGAATATCAAATGGCCGAGAAACACTTAAAGAATTGCTCGTCCTCATTAGTCATCAGAGAAATGCAAATCAAAACAACACTGAGATTCCATCTTACACCCATCAGAATGGCTAAGATCAAAAACTCAAATGACACCACATGTTGGGGAGGATGTGGAGAGAGAGGAACACTCCTTCATTGCTGGTAGGACTGCAAACTAGTACAACCACTTTGGAAAGCTATCTGGCGCTTTCTCAGAAAAATGGGAATAGGGCTTCCTCAAGACCCAGCCATCCCACTCCTTGGAATATACCCAGAAAATGCCCTACCACATAACAGGGACATATGCTCAACCATGTTCATATACGCTCTATACATAATAACCAGACCATGGAAACAGCCTAAGTGTCCCTCAGTAGAAGAATGGACTAAGAAACTGTGGTATATTTACACGATGGAATACTACTCAGCCATTAAAAACAAGGGATTTCCGAAATTTGTGGACAACTGGATTGATCTAGAAATTATAATATTGAGTGAGTTCACCCAGAAGCAAAAAGAGACAAACGAACGTTATATACTCACTTATATCAAAACACTAGTCCAAGGGATACGTACCATGAAAATCTTTACTTACCAAGAAAGTGGGTCAGAGGAGAGGATATCTGATTGAGACTTTAGGCAAGAGTAGCATGGAAGAAAGAGGAAATAGTAGGCCCATAGGGTCCTGGAAACCTACAAGAAGAACTTTATGACAGGCAGATCTGGATCCTGGGGTCCTCCTCAAACTAAGGCAGCAGCCAAGGAGAATATAGGCATTAAACTTTGAACCCCTACCAAGACCTAGCCGACGAACATGATATTCTCCACCGTTGAGTGGAGAGTGAGATCTGACTCTCACACGAACTCTGGTGCCCCTTTTCTGACCATGTTCTCTGGATGGGGAGACCTGGTGGCACTCAGAGGAAGGATAGCAAGTTACCAAGAAGAGACTTGATATTCTGAGAGCATATATAGGGGGAGGAGGTCTCCCTCAGTCACAGACATAGGGAAGATGAGAAGGGGAGAAATGGGAGGGAGGGAAGAATGGGAGGAAACAGGGGAAGGGCTAACAATCGAGATGTAATATGAATAAATTAATAAAAAAACATGAAAAAATGCTTTGTAACACACAGAGACACAGTAATAAAATAAAAATAAATAAACAAAAAAAACCAACAAACAAACAAACAAACAAACAACGAATTCCCGAAATTTGTGGATAAATGGATTGAGCTAGAAATGATCATAATGAGTGAGTTAACCCAGAAGCAGAAAGAATCAAATGGTATATACTCACTTATATCTGCATACTAGCCCAAGGGGCATGTCCCAAGAAAGCCTTCACTTACCAGGAAACTGGGACAGAGGGGAAGGCATCCTATTGGGACTCTAAATGAGAGAAGCATGGGAGAATAGCAAAATAAAAGGATCCAGAGGGTCCTAGAAATCTACAAGTAGAACAATATGATAGGCAGATTTGGGCCCAGGGGTCCCGCTCAAACTAAGGCACCAGCCAAGGACAATACAGGAGGTAAACTTTAAACCCCTTCCCAGATCTAGCCAATGGTCAGAATATTCTCCACAGTTGAGTGGAGAGTGTGATACGACTTTCTCACATACTCTGGTGCCTCACATTTGACCATGTCCCCTGGAGGGGGAGACCTGGTGGCACTCAGAGGAAGGACAGCAAGTAGCCAAGAAGAGACTTGATACCCTATGAGAATATATAGGGGGACGTAATCCCCCTCAGGAACAGTCATAGGGGAGGGGAATAATGGGAAAATGGGGGGGTGAGGAATGGGAGGATACAAGGGATGGGATAAACATTGAGATGTAACAAGAATAAATTAATAAAAAAAATAAGGAAAAAAAAAAAGAAAGAAAGAAAGAAAGAAAAAAAAAAAGAATCAAATGGTATATACTCACTTATATCTGCATACTAGCCCAAGGGGCATGTCCCACGAAAGCTTTCACTTACCAGGAAACTGGGACAGAGGGGAGGACATCCTACTGGGACTCTAAATGAGAGAACCATGGGAGAATAGCAAAGTAGAAGGATCCAGAGGGTCCTAGAAACCTACAAGTAGAACATTATGATAGAAAGATTTGGGCCCAGGGGTCTCGCTCAAACTAAGGCACCAGCCAAGGACAATACAGGTGGTAAACTTTAAACCCCTACTTAGATCTAGCCAATGGTCAGAACATTCTCTACAGTTGAGTGGAGAGTGGGATATGACTTTCTCACTACTCTAGTGCCTCACATTTGACCATGTCGCCTGGAGGGGGAGACCTGTTGGCACTGAGAGGAAGGACAGCAGGTTACCGAGAAGAGACTTGATACCCTATGAGCATATACAGGGGGAGATAATCTCCCTCAGGAACAGTCATAGGGGAAGGGAATAAGGGGAAAATGGGAGGGAGGGAAGAATGGGAGGATACAAGGAATGGGATAACCATTGAGATGTAACAAGAATTAATTAATAATAAAAAATTTTGAATTATTTTTCTTTTCAAAATATACATTTATATTATTACACATTGTTAAAATATACCATCTCTATCAGGAAGAACAATGAGACAATCAGGAATTACATAAATATTACATTCATAGTGAGTTGGCTATTTGTATTTGGTGAACTTGAAGTAACCATCTTTCCTATCTCATTGGGTCTAAGTTTTTGAATGGAGATTAATATTTATCATATCTTGATCTATCTTGATCTAAAGTCATCTTAACCCCTAACCTACTAAGCTTAATTTAAAGACTAAACTATATGGTCTTCAAACCCATCAGAGACTTGAGAAGGGATAAAACAGAAATACTTGGTGAACCTAGAGTGTAATTTGGCAGCTTCCAAAATGAAAAATATGACAGAGACAGTTTACAGCCTGAATAGTCACCTAATGCTCTCTATAACAGTGGAGCATTATTTTCAGCTGTCTGGCCCAATATATCTGACAGACATAGTGGTGAGGCAGGGACTATTGTGGACTTGCTTACCATTTTGGCAGTGTTTGGCTGTTGATTCTGCCTGCACCCAAACTTGCCCATTTTTAGGCAGAATTCTGTCTGTGGCAGAAACAAGGAATTTTCCCCAGTGGTGTGTTTGCCACATTTGAAGCCAACTCCATTAGGAGGTTCTTTCATGCTTGTCTTTTTCTTTGAGGTGGCTGGGTGTTGGCAGTTGTTATCTTGTCTTTTGGTTAAAGAATCTCTAGAATAGTAAAAACATCTTTAAATGCCATATTCTGTAGATCTCTGAGATTTTTGAGGACCCTATTTAACTATTTTACCTCATATATCTATTGCTGTTACCATCAGAAAAGGACAGCATTGTAGAGAGCTTCTGATACCAATTGGTCCAGCAGCTCAGACTGTCCCACACAGGACTCCTATTAAGCCTGGAATTTCATAACCTTTAAAACACTGACAAAAAAATGTTATCCCTCACTTACTTAACCATTTCCCCAATTTTTTTTTTTTTTGGCAGAATCTCTTTTAAATAGAAAATCACAAAGAGCATCTCTATGTTCTATGAAGGTCCTCTTCAGCAAGTTCATGTTCTTCATAAAGTGTAGAAAATAGTGCCTGTCTTATTGTCACATGTTCTGTCTTGTTGGAGGCTGTCATTTCCATATCTTCAGATATGATCATGTAGCCTGTAGTAACTACAGCAACCAAGAAAGCAAAACAGGACCACGGCCAGGATAGGGGCTGTAGTGGGAGCAATAGAGAGCAGAATAGCTGTGTATAGGTATGTGATCAGGGAAATGGGAAGACAGGGCTCCTTAGGCATGGAGGGGGGAGGTAAATACAGAAGAAGGAGGTAGTTAGGTAAAATAACAATATGGATGGCTAAAAATGACATAAGGAATGATACTGTGGATGATTTACTTCCCTCCCCCAGAAAAAGTAAAAAAATAATATTTGTATTGATAGCGAGGAGTTAGTTCTTTAATCCTAAATTAGAGTTCACAGAGGGTTTAAACGAGATAGGAACAGGAATTGAATGGCAATCCATCTAGGACCATTTATAACCATATTGGTTATACAATTATAGGGTGTGGAATGTAAAGTAACGGTCTCCAACTGTATCTACATCTTCAATTCTAGATTCTGAAGATGTCAGATTTCATGAAAAAGGTGACATAAAAATATTATTAAAATAGTGAGATTAAAATTATGAGTTGAATTCCTGCATAGTTGCCATATACAGCATGGTAAAATAGCATTGTAAAATAGTAGAATACGAGACTGACTCATCTGGCTTTATCGTATTTCTTCTCTGATTCCCCCCGCCCCCAAGACTTACATAGCTTTGTTCAGTTGTGTAAATGTTATTAGCATTGTGTGCTCTTCACTTCTGTGTTAGGTGTTAGGTATAAAATGAGACAATGTAAATCAATAGCTTTGGATTTCTAAGACATGACTCAGGTGCAGTATAGGCATAGTATGAACTGTGTATAGATTTGACTGTGAATTCATTTATTATCTACAATATGCTCTATATACAGGAGATACGTGGAGTACACACACATATATATATAGGCTGTGATGTACAGTCTGGAACATCAAACGTTCAAGAGACAGGTTAATCAGAAATTAGTAGGGATGAACTGGAGTGATGGTTCAGTGGTTAAGACAATTTGCTCTTTCAAAGGACCAGGAGTAGATTCCTAGCATCCACATGGCAGCTCAAAACTGTCTGCAATTCCAGTTCCATCAGGTTGCTCTCCTTATACCAGTGAACAAAATAAAATTAAATAAATTATTAAAAAAGAATTAGTAGGAAAATAGAATGGTTATATATATATACTGTTCAGTTAATTGAAAATTTGATGTATAATCTATTTTTTCAGATATTAGAAATATTCCTACACTATGGTCTGAAGATGAAGCCACCTCTATAATGTCCTCATTAGACAATATCCTTTATTTCCAAGCTGGGCTTAAAGTCTTAGCCAATATGTTTCCTTTTTATCTATACCTGCACAATCCTAGATCACAGATATAAGCCCATGGACCTGATCTCCTGTCAACTGTCCTTCATTCACATAGTGATGCTCCTCACTGAAGGAGACTTTTGTCTTACAGATATATTTGAGTCACTGGATGTTGAGAATGACTTCAAATGTAAGACAACTTTTTACATACACAGGGTGATGAGAGGCCTCTCCATCTGCATCATCTGCCTCCTGAGTGTGTCCCAGGCTGTCACAATCAGTCCCAGTACTTATCTGTTAACAAAATTTAAGCATAAATTAAAAAAATACACAATTATTGCTTCCTTATATATCTGGTCTTTCAATTTGTCCCTCAGTAGTAGAATGTTCTTCAATGTTGGTGGTTTTACCAATGTGAGTGCGACCAGTCAGATGAAGGTCACTAAATTCTGCTCCCTCTTCCCCATGAACTACAACATCAGGGGACTGATTTTAGCAGTGACAACCTCCAGAGGTATGTTTCTTGTAGGAGTCATGCTGACCACAAACACATACATAGTGATTCTCTTGTTCATCCATCAGAGGCAATGCAAGCATCTTCATAGCATCAGCCACCTGAGACATTACCCTGAGAAAAGAGCCACACAGACCATCTTGCTTCTGGTGGTTTTCTTTGTGGCCATTTACAGGGTAGAATTCACCATCTCATCCACCCCAGTCCTGTTATGGATATATGAACCAGTCTTCCTGACTGTTCAGAAGTTTGTGATAAATGTTTATCCCATAATTACTCCTTTCGTACAAATCAGTTCTGATAATAGAATAATCATTGTGCCGAAAATCCTGTCGTCAAAGCAGGACCATATTTTTTTTTAAAGATGATTGTTGCTCTTTTTAAAAAAAATTCTTTTTTTTTATATGTACAAATGTTGTGCCACCATGTGTGCATGTGTGCATTCCTGTTTCTCACATAGGTCAGAGGAGGTCATGGAATGCTCTGAAACTGGAGTATCAAATGAGTGTCAGTGACAGGCTGGTGTAGCCCAGTTATTGTTTGATATTCTGAATTACAGATTCTTTTAAACTTCAATTGTTCAAACAGCAAAGCAGATTTTTCATATGATTTAACGATAATTTGTGGCAATTATTATATCCATTCTTTTTTGCCACCAAGTACTGTAAAGTTCTTATTCATTGTTCATCATAAGTTGCTATTTCCACATTAATTCTTCTCTTTCTTATTTTTTTTTTACTTAATATGATAAAAGTTTTCTTGATGCTAACATGAATCAAAAGAAGGTCCCTGATGATAGTGACTTTCTAAGCCTTTTTTTTGAAAACTTTTTAATCTACCCTTAGTCATCAAAATCCATCTAAATGGTGTCTCTAAACTGGGCTATGGTGGCGCATGCCTTTTATCCCAGCACTCAGGAGACAGAGGCAGGAGGAGCACTGTGAGTCTGAGGTCATCCTGGTCTATAAAGTGAGTCCAGGACAGCTAAGGCTACACAGAGAAACCCTGCTTCGAAAAAAAAAAGTATCTTTAGCTTGTGTACTAATTAAAGTTTCTCTGATTCATAAACATAATGTGAATTAAATTTTTTCATTTTTTACATTTACTCAAGTCATATATAAAAATTTCATAGGCCCGTGTATTTTCACTTCATTTCATCTACCTTTAATGAAATGTTAGCTGCAATTAAAATTGTTTACATACATACTTGATGTGCAATGTGTTTTTTATGAATGTGTGTATGATTATATGTATGTGCACACATGAAGAGTGTGTGATCATGTAGATTTGGCGGCCAGGAGAGAACCTTGGCTATTATTCTTCAGAAGCCATTCACCTCGTGCTTTGAAGGAGTGTCTCTCACTGTACACGAGGCATGCCAAGTATGCCAAGGTGGTCGCCTCAGAGATTCTCCAATCTCTGCCTCTCCACCTCTGCGATTACACCATACTCCACCATTTAAAAATTATGTTTTTTATTGACAAAATATTTTTTTCATACAATAAATTCTGATTAGGGGTTTCCCTTCCCCTCATCCTCCCTGTTCATCCTCATCTCCTCTCCCATCCAGATCCATCACCTTTCTGCCTCTCTTTAGGGAACAAATAGGCCTCTAGGCAGTAATAAATTAAACCATAATATGATAAAACAAAATAAGCAAATCAGAATAGGACAAAACAAATAGACATTATCTCAAGGTAAAAGGCTAGAAAAAGGTATTCCATGCAAATGGACACAAGGAGTAGGCTAGTGCAGCCATTTTAATATTGTATAAAATAGACTTCCAAACAAAATTAATCAAGACAGATGAATATGGTCACTTCATACTCATCAAAGATAAAGTCAACCAAGAGGACATCACAATTCTAAACATCTATGCTCCCAACACAAGGGCACCCACATTTGTAAAAGAACTATTAACAAAGCTTAAACCATGCATAGATACCCACACATTAACAGTGGCAGATTCAACACCCCACTTTCACCAAAGGATAGATCAGGGAAACAGAAACTGAACTGAGAACTAACCAACGTCATGAATCAAATGGATCTAACAGATGTCTACAAAATTTTTCACCAAAACACAAAGGATTATACCTTCTTATCAGCAACTCATGGAATCTCCTCCAAAATTGATCATATAGGAGGTCACAAAGCAAGCCACAACAGATTCAAAGAGATTGAAATAATACCTTGTACCACATAAGATCATCATGGTCTAAAGCTGGACTTTAACAACAATAGACATATCAAAAAGCCTACACACACTTGGAAACTAAAGAACTCTCTCCTTAATAACACCTGGGTCAGGGGAGAAATAAAGAAATTAAGGACTTCCTGAAATTCAATGAAAATGAAAGATCAACATACCCAAATCTGTAGGACACATTGAAAGTGGTACTAAGAGGAAAATTCATAGCGCTAAGTGCCTTTATAAAGAAACTGGAAATATCTAATATAGGCAGCTTAAAGACACATCTGGGAAAGTAGAAACACCCAGGAGGAATAGATGTCTGAAAATAACCAAACTCAAGGTTGAAATCAACAAATTAGAAACAAAGAGAACAATTCAAAGAATCAACAAAACCAGGAGCTGGCTCTTTGAGAAAGTTAATACAACAGATTAATCCATTAGCAACCTAACTAAAAGGCAGAGAAACACTATCCAAATCAACAAAATCAGAAATGAAAAGGGAAACATAAGAACAGATACTGAAGAATCATAAGATCCTACATCAAAGGCTTGTCTAGCACAGAATTTGAAAATCTAAGGAAAATGGACAATTCTCTTGATCATTTCCACTTGTCAAAATGGAATCAAGATCAGATAAACAAATTAAATAGCCTTATTTCTCCTCTAGAAATAGAAACAGTCGTTAGTAGTCTCCCAATGGGAAAAAAAAAGCCCAGAGCCAGATGGTTGTTTCTGCTTCTTTTTCCTAGGGCTTCCAGATGTGTCATTAGTTGCCGATATTAGCTATTTCCAGTTTCTTTATGAAGCCACTTAGTGCTATGAATTTTCCTCTTAACCCTGCTTTCAATGTGTCCCATATTTGCGTATGTTGTTCCTTCATTTTAATTGAATTTCAAGAAGTCCTTAATTTTTTTCTTTATTTCTCCCCTGACTCAAGTGTCATTAAGTAGAGAGTTGTTTAGTTTCCAAGTGCCTGTTGGCTTTTTGGTATTTCTGTTGTTGTTAAAGTCCCACTTTAATCCGTGGTGATCTGATAGTGTACAATGTATCATTTCAGTCTTCTTGTTTCTGTTGAGGCTTGTTTTGTGACCTACTATATGGTGAATTTTGGAGAAGGTTCCATGAGGTGCCCTAGAGTGCGGGAACCCCTACCGGCTTGTGGGGGTTGGCTAGGATTCTGCCTGTTCCATCCAGGTCGTGGGGCCTAGGTTCTTTGTAAAAATTCAAGTGTTGGCAAGCATATGAGTTTAGCTCTGGGTCTTTCATGTGATTTCATTGATCAACATGTCTGTGTTAATGCCAAAACCATATGGGTTTCATTATTACTGCTTTGTAGTACAGCTTAAAATCAGGTATTGTGATACTTCCAAAAGTTCTTTTGTTGTACAGGAATGATTTTGCTAGTCTTTTTTTTTTCATATGACATTGAAAAGTGCTCTCTCGTAGTCTACAAAGAATTATGTTGGAATTTTAATGGGAATAACACTGAATCTGTAGATTGCTTTTGGTAAGATGGCCATTTTTATTATTTTAATTCTACCATTCCATGAATGTGGGAGATCTTTCCATGTTCTGATATCTTCTTCAATTTCTCACTTCACATGCTTGAATTTCTTGCCATACAGTTCTTTCACTTGCTTTATCAGAGTTTTCATATTATTTAAAATATTTATATTATTTGTGGCTATAGCGAAAGGTGCTATTTCCCTAATTTCTTTTTCAGCTTAGTTATCATTTGTATAAAGGAAGGCTACTCAATTTTTTGAGTTAATTTGCTGAAGGTGTTTTTCAGTTGTAGAAGTTCTTTTGTAGAAATTTTGGAATCACTTATGTATTCTATCCTATTATCTGTGAATTATAATACTTTGACATATTCCTTTCCAATTGGTATCATTATGATATCCTATAGTTGTCTTATTGTAGTAGCTAGGACTTCTAGTACCCTTTTGAAAAGAGGAGGTGTTGGATTTTTGCCAAACGTTTTCTTCAGCATCTAAAGAGATGATCATGTGTGTTTTTATTTCATTTTGTTTATATGGTGGGTTACATTGATGGATTTCTATATGTTCAACTATCTCTGCATGGCTGGGATGAAGCTTCTTTGATCATGGTGGATAATGCTTTTGATGTGTTCTTGGATTCCATTTGTGAATAGTTTATTGAGTAGTTTTAAATCACTGTTCATGAGGGATATTGGTCTGAAATTTTCTTTCATGTTGAATCTTTTTGTGTTTTAGGTATCAAGGTGACTATAGCTTCATGGATTGAATCTGGCAATGTTCCTTCTGTGTCTATTTTGTAAAATATTTTGAGGAATATTGGTATCAGCTCTTCTTTGAAAGTTTGTTAGAATTCTGCACAGAAACTTTCTGACCCTGGGATTTTTTGTTGGGAGACTTTTAATGAGTGCTTCTCTTTCCTTAGGTATTATAATACTATTTAACTCATTAAGCTGATCATGATTCATCTTTGGCATATGCAATCTATCAGGAAAATTGTCTGTTTCATTTAGATATTTTTTCCATTTTTGTGGAGTATAGGCATTGGAAATACTACCTTATGATTTCTTGGATTTCCTCAGTGTCTCTCACAATATCCCCCTGGTATTTCTGATTTTCTTAATTTGGATATTGTCTCTCTGATTTTTAGTTAGTTTCATTAAGGGTTTGGCTATCTTGTTGATTTTCTCAAATAGCCAGCTTTTCATTTCATTAATTCTCTGTATTATTCTCTTTGTTTCTGATTTCAAACCTGAGCTTGATCATTTCTTGCCATCTACTTTTCGGTGTATTCGCTTCTTTTCATTTGTGACCTTTCAAGTGTGCTGTTAAGTTGGTAGTATGTGATCTCTCCAATTTCTCTACAAAGACACTTAGTGCTGTGCTATGAACTTTCCTCTTAGCACTGCTTTTATTGTGTGCCAGACCTTCATTTTCATTGAATTCTATAAAGTCTTTAATTTCTTTTTTTCTTGATCCTGTGGTCATTGAGTAGAGAGTTGTTCAGTTGCCATGAGTTTATAGGCTTTCTGTCATTTCTGTTGTTGTTGAGTCCCAGCTTTAATCCATGGTGGTCTAATATGATACAAGTTGTTATTTCAATCATATATCTGTTGAGCCTTGTTTTGTGACTGAGTATATGGTCAATTTTGAGAAGAAAGTGTATTCTTTTGTGTTTGGGTGAAATATTCAGTAGATATATGTTAGGTTTATTTGATTCATAATGCATGTTAATTTCATTATTTCTCTGTTTAGTTTCTGTCTTGTTTACCTCCCCATAGTATGAGTGTGGTTTTGAAGTCTCCAATTATTAATTTGTCAGAATCAATTAGTGATTTAATCTTTAATAATGTTTATTTCATGACTGTGAGTGTCCTTGAATTAGGGGCATAGATGTTCAGAATTGAAACTTCACCTTGGTTGATTTTTCTATTGATAAAATATCCTTTCTTATCTCCTTTGGCTACTTTTGCTTGAAATTTTTTTGTTAGATATGGGAGTAGCTACTCCTGCTGTTTTGTTTTGTTTTTCTTTTACTGTTTTGGTCATTTGCTTGGTAAATCTTTTTCTAGCCCTTTACTCTGAAATAATGTGTATCTTTGTTTCTCAGATGTGATTCTTGAATGCAGAAGAATGACGGATCCTGTTTTTGCATTCATTCTGTTAGCCTGTGTCTTTTTATTGGAGAATCAAAGCCATTGATGTTATGAGATATTAATGAACAGTGATTGCTAATTCATGGTGGTTGTGTATGTATGTGTGCCTTCCTTCTTTTGTTTTTGCTGGTGTGAAATTATTTAATCACTGTGTTTTCTTGGGTCTAGTTACTCATGTTGTATTAGAATTTTCCTTCTAGAATGCTTTGTAGGACTGGGTTAGTTGAGAGATATTGTTTAAAGTTGGTTTTGCTGTGGATCATCTTGTTTTCTCCATCTATGGTGTTCAATAAATTTGCTGTCTATAGTATCAGTGGTATCTTAGTGTGTAAGATATCTAAATTCCTGAATGAAAATCAGTATCTGTCATATCTCATCTCTATTAACTTAAAACATGTCTCTTGATCTAAAAACATCTTAAACCCTAATCAACTAAGCTTAATTATAAGACTAAACTATCTGGTCTTCAAACCCATCAGAGAGTTGAGAAGAGATAAAACTTAAGTGCCTCAGTGAAATGGAAGTGCAAGTTAGCTGCTTCCAAAATGAAAAAATAATTGAGATTGTTTACTGCCTGAACAGTCCCCCAACACTCTCTAGAACATTGGAGCATCATCTTCGGGCTTCTACCACAGTATCTCTGACAGACATCTTTGTAAGGCAGGAACTACTGGGGACTTGCTTACCCTGTTTTGGCAGAGTTTGGCTGATGACTTGCCCTGCATCTAAGCTTGCCTATTTTTAGACAGAATTCTGTTTATGGCAGAAATGAGGACATTGTCTCCAGTGGCTTCTTTGTCACACATGAAGCCAACTCTACATGGAGGTTCTTTGATGTTGATCATCTTCTTTCAGGTATGGTGCGTGTTGCCAGAAGTTAAGTTGTCTCATTGTCAAACAATCTTTATGATAATAAAAACATCTTTAAATGCAATATTCTCTAGGTCTCTGAGGCTTTTAAAAACATTTAACTATTTTACCTTATGTATCTATAAAATCATATTTATCTGTTAGACACAGGATATAAATTCTTTGGTAAAATTAGACTAGTTCTGACATGAGCATGATTTTAATCAATATATAAAATTCTATACCAAGGAATTAAAAATAACTTTAGTTGTGATAATAATTAAGGCCTTGAGTTGAGGAGTAGATTCAATAATCTACATCTTGGTCTATTCTCCCTCAATATTTCTATCTCCCCCTTTCTTTCTCTTTAGTTTCTATCTCCTTAGGTTTTAATGAAAGATAAAGGAAAAGAGAGGTGTCTCTGAGTCAAACCTAGATTTCTTTCTAAGACCAATAATAATTTAAAACCACCTCCCAGAGAAAATATGGGTCTGTAGCCGACGCAACCCCCCTTAGATGAACTGGGATGTCATTCTCTAAAGGGTTCTTCAGGCTGATTTAGGGAGAATAATACCTTTGAATACCCTCCAATAAAAATTAGGGAAAATGGTTAAGTAAACCAGCAATGGTATTTGTGGTCCAGTTTCTAAATGTTGAGAAATTCCAGGTTTATATAGGAGTCCTGTGTGGGACATTCTGAAATGCTGAGCCAACTGGGGTCAGAAGCTTTCTACAATGCTGTCCTTGATGCAGTCCAATTCTGACGTGTGACAGTAACTGAGGGGCTTGGGGATGGAACGGAGGATGCAGGATGTCACTGTCATGCCTGCTGATAGGAGTGAATCCTGTCAGGTCTGATGCAGCATCAGCATCTGGTTCTTTTGTTGTGAAAACATAATTTCTCACAAGCATTATTCAGTGCTAACATTATAATTGTATGAGGTGTGCGGGGTGAACAGATCAATTAAGGCTGGTTCTCTACTCATTGTATGAGCAGAATCTCCCTTCATGCCATAGTAAGAATGGCCTCTAATGAAAAGTCATAGAGAATCTATGACTAACAGGAAGCCTTGTCTATGCATAGGCATTCATATCTCAGCCAGCCTCAGAGCTATTCCCATGTAGTGGGATTAGCAATATAAGTTACATACTTGTTCTGTAGCTTGAAGTCTTTACATCTTCTAACAGGTTTAGAGTGTCCAGTTTTAAGTTGATGTCTTTAATCCACTTAGGCATTAGTGTTGTTCATGGTGGGAAATTTAGGTCTATTTACCTTTTTCTACATTAGCTATCCAGTTAGACCAGCATCATTTGTTGAAGATGCTACTTTTTTTTTCCTTTTTAATGGGTTTGTCTTCTTTGTCAAATATTAAATTCCCATAGATGTGTGGATTACTTCTGGGTCTTCCATTCAATTCCATTGATCAACCAGCCTATTTCTATGACAGTACTATGCTCTTTTTATTACTGTTATTCTATAGTACTGCTCCAAGTCCCGGATGGAGATTCCTCCAGAAGATCTTTTATTGTACAAGGTTGTTTTTGCTATTCTGAGTTTTTTCTGTGTGAAGTCGAGAATTAGGTTTTCAAGGTCTGTAAAGAATTGCTTTGGAATTTTGATGGGAATTGCATGGAATCTGTAAATTGCTTTTGGTAAGATGGCCATTTTTACTATGTTGATTCTGTGATCCATGAACATGAGAGATCTTTCCATCTTTTGATATCTTTTTCAATTTCTTTCTTTACAGACTTGAAGTTTGTACAGACGTGCTTGGTTAGAGTTACACCAAGATACTTGCATTTTTGTGGTTATTGTGAATGTTGTAGTTTTTCTAATTTCTTTCTCAGCCCATTTGTCATTTGTACACAGGAGGGCTCATGATTCTTTGCGTTGAATTTTTATGCAGCCACTTTGTTGAAGGTATTTATCAGCTACAGGTGTCCCTTGGTAGATTTTTTTAGGATTACTTAAGTAGAACTATCATGTCATCTGTGAACAGTGATTGTTTGATTTCTTCTTTTCCTATTTGTATTCCCTTGATCTCCTTTAGTTGTCTTATTACTCTATGTAGGACTCAAGTATTCTATTGAAGATACAAGGAGATGTGGACAGCCTTGTCTTGTATGTGATTTCAGTAGAATTGATTTAAGTTTCTCTACATTGAGTTTGATGTTGGCCATATGCTTGATATATATTGCTTTTATTATGTTAAGGTATGTGCCTTTTGTGCTTGCTCTCTCCAAGTCTTTTAACATGAGTGAGTGTGGGATTTTGTCATATAGTTTTTCAACATCTAAGCAAATGATCATGTCTGTTTTTCTTTCAGTTTGCTTATATGATGGATTAAATTAGGGGATTTCTGTATATTGAATCACCCCTGCATACTTGGATGGAAGCCCATGTGATAATGGTAAATGATATTTTTGATGTGTTCTTAATTCAGCTTGTGATTATTTTATTGAGTATTTTTTTTTACATCAATCATATATAAATTGGTCTAAAATTCTTTCTTTGTAGAGACTTTCTGTGGTTTAGGTATCAAGGTGACTATGGCCTCATAGAATGAGTTTAGTATGTACTTCTGTTTCTATTTTTGTGGCTTGTGACTATAGATCCTGTCCTATTCTCTACAGTTTCTATTTCCAGGATTATCTCAGATTGTGAAGTATAGAAAAACAAAGACCAATGAAACATTGCAAAGAGAAGTGATCCACAATTGTTGTTTCATTGTCTGTGATGTTCTGTTTGGTACTTTTCAGTTGGCACAACACATGCCCATTGAACATGACAGCTTCCAGAAAAAAAAAATCACACTGCTTCTCATGTGTCTGTTTAAATGTAGAAAAAGAATCCCACATCTGATACTTTGGACCAAAACAAACAAACAAACAAACAAACAAAAAACACATTAACATGACAGAAGTGAGTCCTCAAGGAAACCAGGAACAACTTACACACCCCCCCCACCCCCCCACACACACAGGAGAGAGAGAGAGACAGAGACAGAGACAGAGAGACAGAGAAGACAGGGACAGAGAGGGAGAAAGAGAGAGCCTTCTGAACCTTTCCAGGGGCTCAAGACTAAGGAGAAGGACAACTACCCTAATTCTCACATCCTCACAGAAGTTTACGGATATAGGACTAACCTCTTATTGAGCGTTGATATCAGCTACTGTTAATGGTTTGATGTTAATCTGTGTCTCTTTATCTAGTTAAAAATCTCTTTTACAGGAAACTGGGTTTCTCTATTTTGTTACATAACTGCTTAGGGTGTGATGCCTTTTTGGTCATTGCTCCCTTGCTTAGAATGAAGTATGCTGCTTTATCACTCCTGACTAGACTTACTTCACAGTCTCTTTTGTTAGATGTTAGCATAGTGACACTGGCTCTCTTTTTGTTCTATTTGATTGAAGTTGGTTCTATTTGATTGTTTATCCTTGCACTTCAAGGTGATGGCTATGTTTAAAAATATGATCTGTCTTTTGTAGGTAGAAAACAAATGGAATTTCTATCTTGATCCATCAGTCAGTCTGTCATATGTGAGTAGAGAATTAAGGTCATTTATGTTTAAATTATGATTAAAAAGCAAATTTTTAGTTCTGTCCATCATGTTGTTGATTTTAGTTGTTCTTTTTTTTTTTTTGGTTTATAACATAATACAAGATAATATTTATTAACTTTTTACCTCAATTCACTGAAGAAAATTCTGGCACACCCTTTTTTGCAAATTAATTTATTAGAATATCAAAATTTATGCAACAGCTTCATTTTCCCATTATTAATTTAAAAATGATATCAGACAGTGTTGATAAGTAAAACTAAGTAATTTCTAAATTTAGGAGGATTCCTTTCTAATGATACCCCTACAAGTGCTGTTAAGAATATTTTTAACTAATACACATTGATTTCATGCAAGCCTAAATTTAATTATTTTTTGTCTCTCAAATCAAAGCTCAAACAACCTGCAGCATTTTATTTTTATTTTTTTTCCTTTTTTTATTACTAATTTATTCAAATTACATCTCAGTTGTTAGCCCATCCCTGTATCCTCCCATTCCTCCCTCCCCCTGCTCCCTCCCCCCATTCCCCTCCCCTATGTCTGTGACTGTGGAGAAGGAGATCTGACTGTCACACAAACTCTGGTACCCCATATTTGACCATGTCCCTTGGATGGGGACCCGTGGTGGCACTCAGAGGAAGGATAATAGGTCATCAAGAAGAGACTCGATACCCTATGAGCATATACAGGGGATTTTAGTTGTTCTTATGGGTACTTTTTATTTTAATTATTATCACTTCATTTTTTTCTACAGTCTCTTTTCTGTGTTCATTCCTCACTCAGCCCAAAATAATGCTTCTTGTATAAAGCAGGTTTAGATTGTGTAATATAAGAATTTTTAGGTTGTCTATGATGTGAAATAATGTTCCTTTTTCTTTGATCGTAGTATTAATTTTGCTGTGTACATTTATTACCTTGGTAAACATTTTGGACTTGGGATGTATTGCTGCTGGCTCTTCTGGCTTTGAGAGTTTGCATTCTGAAATCAGCTGTTCTTAGTTCACTGTTTTTCTGGAATTAGTGAAGTTCATTCTTCCTGTTGATGGGGTTTTCTTTGTAACAAGCATTTTTTTTCCTTAGTGCTTTCAATCCATTTTTGTTCTATATCTTAGTGTTTTAACTATAGGAAGCATGGAAAATGTTGTTTCTGCTTGTGTCATTTTTTTTTTTTTGTGCTGTGTATTTCTAGCACTTGTATGGTTATGGCTTTTCTCAGTTTGGGAAAGTTTTCTTCTCTGATCTTATTGAAAGTGCTGTCTTTTCTATTGACTTGGGAATGTTATTTCCTCACCTGTGCCTATAATTTGAAAGTTTGACTTCTTTCATGGTGTCCTACATACACAGTACTTTCTAGGCATGCACTTTACCAACTATGTTGCATTCCCTGACCCCACAGCCTGATTTTCACTGATAATAGAGTTACATTACCTCACTTCTGTGTGGTAAACACACAAGTGTGTTTGGAGGTTGTAATGGTGTCATTATTTTAGCCAACTAACAGCTGTTATTTTCTATCCAAGTTTGTAAAGACACTGTCAAGTATGTATGGAAGCCATCTCAAATATTTTAGCAGCAGAAAGGGTAACATTGGGAGTATGAAATATTTTTATACTACTTTTAAATGAATATTATTATTCTTACGTTTGTTTTGTCACAATTAGGATCAGTTAATCATCACAGGCAGGTATGCTTGGGAAAAATAACTCACACATGGGAAACCCAGAGCTCAGCTGCTCCTACTCCACTGTTCTCCTGGAATTCAGGAAGTTCACTTTTCCATTTGATGGTGCCACTTTGTAACAACCTCCATGTCAGAATTGACTTCTCCAGATGACATGATCATTGTGGGTCTAGAGGGAGATGGGCTGATAATATAACTACTTTTTAGGGCCTCACTCTAAATGGATATTTGTTGAAGAGCCAACCTGGTGAGCACTTCTTTTACTCTTCATTAATAATGAGAGCTGTTAGTAGGTGATAGAATAAAGCAGGGTTTTCTGTAGTAAATTATTAGAAAATTTAGTGCTTTGAATATGATTATTTTGGTCATACAGTATAATGATGACACAACAGATGCATATATACATAAAAGTATCAGAGTAAGGATTTATTAAAGAACATAGATTTCACTTAGTGTGATTTCTCATTATAATGTATATTATAGTAGAAGGGTGGCTGTTACAAAGAGGAGAGGGCCTAGCTGAAGCCTGGGTAGAGAGCAAGAGGACAGGCTACCAGGATGAAGATTATCAATGGGTACTATATACTGAATGAAAATATAATGAAACCATCATTTTATACTGATATGTATGTATGTATGTATGTATGTATATATGTAAAAAGTTGCTGTAGATGGAATATTTCAACCAGCATATCTGAGTATGTATTCTTCTGTGTACTCTAGTAATTCTAGGACTATGGTTCCATGTAGGTATTGCCAACTGTGTTAATCTTCTATCCCTGTAACAAAATACTTGAAATACATTAGAGGGGGAAAAAAAAAAAAAGAAAAAAAAGAAAAAAAAACTCAGACATTTATTGGTTTGAAGTAGTCCACTTACAAATTAAGATATATACGAATTGTTTAATGTTCATATTCTACTAATTTTCTTTGGCTAACTTGTTGTATGCATTTAATTAAGTGAAACAAGATAGGAAAATATAACAAATATTAACTAATTTAGTGTTTATCAGTTATTTCCAATTCTGATAAGTCTGTATATACTTAGGAATTCTTAGAGAAGTTTCTACTCATGGTCTAGTAAAGCATGAGACATTTTATACATTATACAGTGAGTTTTTGTAAAAATTTAGACAGATTTGTTTATTGCAATGATTTCTAACTAAGTAGATCTTTTCTGGATATTTCAAAAGTGTCTGGAAATGTTACCTTACTTTATTAAGTCCATGTTAAATTTTCTTACAAAAATGTAAATTGGACAATTTTCAGTATGTATTTGGATGTTTAAATGAAAATAAATCCAGTTTTAATATTTCAAATTTTCTAAATTGAAGCTTGTATCATTGTTACTGATACAATATTGAGTAACCATTTTATTTGCAGAGAGAAATATTTTCAATTCTCAAATAGTATGCAATTATTTACTGTCAAAATATCCTACGTCTTCTATAATAGTTACAAAACACATTTTTTGTTAAAATATGCATTCACAAAGAAATAGAAAATAAATTTAAGTTTAGGTGGTTAATATCACAAATCCAAGAGGGAGAAGGAGAGAGCAGGGAGGACTCATACATGCCAGACACAAATATAATAAAATTAAACTGGAAAACAGATAATGCAAAATTTGTGAAATATGATAGGCAGATTTGGGCCCAGGGGTCCCGCTCAAACTAAGGCACCAGCCAAGGACAATACAGGAGGTAAACTTTAAACCCCTTCCCAGATCTAGCCAATGGTCAGAATATTCTCCACAGTTGAGTGGAGAGTGTGATACGACTTTCTCACGTGTTCTGGTGCCTCATATTTGACCATGTCCCCTGGAGGGGGAGACCTGGTAGCACTCAGAGGAAGGACAGCAAGTAGCCAAGAAGAGACTTGATACCCTATGAGAATATATAGGGGGACGTAATCCCCCTCAGGAACAGTCATAGGGGAGGGGAATAATGGGAAAATGGGGGGGGGGGGAGGAATGGGAGGATACAAGGGATGGGATAAACATTGAGATGTAACAAGAATAAATTAATAATAAAAAAAACATGGAAAAAAAAAAAAAAGAAATTGTTGTTTTAAAAAGACACAGTGATGCCGGTTAAAGCCATTAAGTTTTTTGCCACAGAGTATAAATACCATAACAACCAAATCATAGAAGTTTATTGTTGTAAGCATTATATAAAATTTAGTTTGTTTTTGTAATTTACATTAAATATCTGCACTGAAACACTATGCATGGACCCTGGATCTCATTTCATCAACTGCAAAACAGAGGACCCGTTTTCTACTTTCTGTATAGTTCATTTTATTTCACAAATGCATTTAATATAATGCCTAGTTTTTTATTCAAATGATATACAGGTGTTCTTGTTAGCACATCTGGCATACATTATGCTACTACTATTACTCTCTTCTTAGTCTCAGTGGTTCAATAATCTCTCTCTCCTGTTCCCTCCCTGTCTCTGTCTCTGTCTCTCTCTCTCATGCACAGGTGTGCATGCACGCGCGCGCGCACGCGCGCATACACACACACACACACACACACACACACACACACACACACACACTGCCAATGACCATTTTCATGGAACTTGTGACCAAATTCTGGGTGTGATTTCTTCCCTACAGTCTCACTGTGACACTTCTGCTGCTGCTTCATCTCAGGGGAGCTGGTTAGTAAGTGTGAGATTGCAATATTCTAGTCAGTGTCTCTGTGCTTCTAGTTACACCCCCACTAACCTCGATTTCCACAGAACGATCAATGCATTTGAACTACTTAAGTGTATAGGAAATAGCTGTGAATTAATTCCTTATCAATAAGTGATCAATATTTATTCCGGCTGTCGTCATCTCTTTCAAAAAGGGATCCAGACCACTAGCTTGGGAGGCTAAGGTCTTCACCTCCTGAGTTCCTGAAGACTTACTCTTGTTACACTCTGTGGATAGTAGTTGAGGCCACACCATACTGACTTATGTTCTCTGAGCAGTCATACATCTTTCAGGTAATTACTCACTAAATATGGTAAATCTTAAAATGAAAATGATACTTTCATCTAGTATTTTGTATGTTTCCTAGATTACTGAATCTCCACAATGCAGAAGGCAAAGATGTCCATAAGTTTATAAAGCAAGACTGTTCTAGAATCCAAACTGTGATAATAAAGAGGTAAAGTGATTTTTCTTGGGAGAACATAGAGCTATGGACAAAGCAGCTCTTGGTCTCTTGTGTTGCAGGTCTCTTCAGACAGCCAACTGCACACTGCTTAGACTTTGCTCTGGGCCAATTTAATAGTGATGGCATCTCCACTGTTCTGAATATTTATGGATACACTTTGGTTTTAGTACTTACAAGTAAAATTATAATTTATTGTAATGTGAATGTCCTCAGCACTAAAATAAAAAAATGGCTTCTCTCAGTGCATGCATATGTTAACAACTCTGAAGCCTTTGTAGCTATGACCTTTTATCGTCCAGTCTCAGTTTCAGTGAGATCAAGAGCATGATGCCACTTCCTGAATCACAAGGTGTGTCAGTTTTTGTGTGTGATAAACATTTACAGAGCAATGGACGTGAGGTAGAAAGTTTGAAGAACTTACCTTTGGGTGAAAATTTTTATGTTACAATCTTTTTTACCTTATGCTATCATCGTTTTATGTTAATAATATTATGTGTGCTGTATTAATAAGTTGTCGATGTATAATTAATGAAAAATTTTATACATATATGGTGTGTGCATTTGCAAATTTAAAATTGAACAAATCTACTAATCTTTTAATCAGGGAGTTTTTATTTCTTTATTTAATATTTCTTTATTTTTATATTACATATATGATAAAATGTATGATTTATCATGTCATATTCATGGGGATGTTACAGGATAATCTCTTCCACTAACTTCTTCACTGTTCATACATGAATGTGTGCATCTATATTTGTGAAATATATAAGCAAACTTGAAAGTACAATCAAACCCCCTTTTTCTCTGTGTCACTTTAGTCATTTCCTATTTCCTATTTCTCTATCATAAAGCTGATTTTAAAGTACTGAATTAAATAAACTTAATAAAATGATCCTGTTACCTGTGCAAGATAGTCTACATAGGCACCAAAGTAAGACTACTGAGTGAAACTGTAAAAGTATCTGGGTGCTGGTGATGTATGTTAACACTAGGGACATTGTTTTCCAATGCACGGGAAGGAATCTTTCTTAAAAGAAAATTCCAAAAGAGCACCAGTATATCTTCATCTTCAGCAAGTTCATGTATTTCAAAATATGTGGAAAATAGTCCTTGTCTTAATGTCACATGTCCTCTCTTGTGGGAGGCTCTGAGATCCCTATCTTCAGATGTGGTTATGTGGCCTGTAGTGATTACAGAAACCAAGAAAGCAAAAATGGGACCATTGCCAGGATAGGGGAGGTGGTGGGAACAATAGGGAGCAGAATGGCAGCATGCAAGTATCTGATCAGGGAAATGGGGATGACAGGCTCCTTAGGCGGGGAGGAGGGAGGTAAATACAGAAGATGGCGAGTGGAAGTTAGAGGTGAGTAGTGGGATACAATTGACCAGATAGGGAAAATGGAAAATGGGTGGGTTCTTAGGTAAGTGTGAGGGAGGTAAATACAGAAGGAGAAAGATAGGTAAAATATGGATGGCTAAAACAGATAAGGAATAATACTGTTAATGACTTACTTCCCTTATCCACAAAAAGGAAAAAAATAATGTTTGTCTTGAAGCTAGGAGTTAGTTTTAGTTCTTTAATCTTAAATTAGAGTTCACAGTGGGTTTACATGATATATGAACAGGAACTGAATGGGCATCCATCTAGGACCCCTTATAACCATAATGGTTATAACCTATTAATAGATTGTGGAAAGTAAAGTAATGGTCACCAATTGTTTCTATGTCTTCCATTCTAGACTCTGAGGATGTCAGATTTCATGGAAAAAGAAACATAAACAGATGAATAAAGCAGTGAGACTATAACTAATTATAACAGTGATTGCATTAAAATTATGAAGTGAAATCATGGATAGTTGCAATATAGAGCATAGTAAACAGTAGAATATGAGACTGACCCACCTGATGTTTTTGTTTTTTTTCTGTGATTTACTCTACAGGACTTACATAGTTTGTTCAGTTATATAAATGTTATTAACATTCTGTGCTCATCACTACTGTTTTAGGTGTTAAGTATACAACGAGATAATCTAAATAAACAGGGTTGGATATCTAAGACATGAGACTCAGGTGCAATATAGGGAAACAAAGTGTGAAAGGTGTACAGATTTGACTTTGAATGCATTTATTATCTACAATATGCTGTATGCACCGGAGATACATGGAGTGTTTATGGAAATGTAGTCTGTGATGTACAGTCTTGAACACCAAATGTTCCAGACAGGTTAATCAAGAATTAGTGGGCATAGGCTGAAGTGATGGCTCAGTGGTTAAGAGCATTGTTTGCTCTTCCCAATGACCAGGGTTAGATTCCCAGCACTCACATAACAGCTCACAACTATCTGTTACTCCAGTCCCATCAGATTTGATATCATTATACCAATGCACAAAATAAAATTAAATAAATTATTAAAAATGAATTAGGAAAAATAGAATAGTGATATATACATACTGTCCAGTTAATTGAAAATATGATGTATATTTTATTTTTTCAGATATAAGAAATATCCCTACACTATTATCTGAAGAGGAAGCCACTCAGTTATGTCTTTATTAGAGAATATCCTTTATTTCCAAGGTGGGCTTGGAGTCTTAGCCAATATGTTTCTTATTATTTTCTATACCTGCATAATCTTAGATCACAGATATAAGCCCATGGACCTGATCTTCTGTCAACTGACCTTCATTCACATAATGATGTTCCTCACTGCAGGGGAAATTTGGCTTGCAGACATATTTGAGTCACTGAATGTTAAGAATGACTTCAAATGTAAGGCAACTTTTTACATATACAGGGTGATGAGAGGCCTCTCCATCTGCATCACCTGCCTCCTGAGTGTGTTCCAGGCTGTCACTATCAGTCCCAGTACTGCTTTGTTGGCAAAATATAAACATAAACTGAAACAACACATTATTAAAGCTTCCTTATATATTTGGTCTTTTAATTTGTCCTTCAGTAGTAACCTGATCTTCTATGTTGGTGGTTTTACTAATGTGAGTGAGACCAACCAGATGAAAGTCTTTAAATCGTGTTCACTCTTCCCCATAAACTACATCATCAGAGGATTTCTTTTAACAGTGACAACCTCCAGAGATGTGTTTCTTGTAGGAGTCATGCTGACAACAAGCACATACATGGTGATTGTCTTGTTCAGACATCAGAGGCAATGCAAGCATCTTCATAGCATCAGCCAACTGAGAACATCCCCTGAGAAAAGGGCCACCCAGACCATCTTGATGCTGGTAGTTTTCTTTGTGGCCATTTACTGGGTGGATTTCATCATCTCATGCATGTCATTCCTGTTATGGATGTACAACCCAGTCATCCTGACTGTTCAGAAATTTGTTATGAATATTTATCCCACAATTACTCCTTTGGTACAAATCAGTTCTGATAACAGAATAATCAATGTACTGAAAATCCTGTGGTCAAAGAGGCACCAGATTTTTAAAAAAAGATGGTTTTTTTGTCTTCTTTGAAAAAACAATTCTTTTATTTTTATTTATATGTACAAGTGTTGTGCTAGCATGTATCCATGTGTGCATTCCTGGTTCTTGAATGTTTTCATGTGTGCATTCCTGGTTCCTCACATAGGTCTGAGGAAGTCATGGGACCCCCTGAAGCTGGAGTATCAGATGGGTTTCAGTGACAGGCTGGTGTAGCCACAGTTATTGCTTGATTTTCTAAATTACAGCTTCTTCCTGAATTTCAATTGTTCAAACAGCAAAGCAAACTAAAATTTGGGGCAATAAATATATCCATTTCATTTTGCTGCCAAGTACTATAAAGTTCTTATTCATTGTACATTGTAAGTTGCTGTTTCCACTTTAATTTTTCTACTCTCTGTATTTTACTTAATATGATGAAAGTGTTTTTGATTCTAAGATAATTCAAAAGATGCTCCCTGCTAATAGTGACTTTTAAAGCCTTTCTTTTGAAAACATTTTAATCTACTCTTAGTCATCAAAAGTAGTGTAAATTGTATCTTTAGTTCTGTTTACTAATTAAAGTTTTTCTGGATCATATACACAATGTGAATTTAAATTTTTCATTTTTTACACTGACTCAAGTCATATATGAAAATTTCATATGCCTGTCTATTGCATTTAATGTACATTTAGTGAAATATTATTGATAAATAAAAATTGTTTGTATACACATACATGATGTACAATGTGTTTTATATGAATGTGTTTTTTGTATGTTTGTGTGTTTGTGTCAAGTGTTCCCCACAATACCCCACCATTTAAAAATTATGTGTTTTATTGAGAAAATAGTTTTCATATAATATATTCTGAATAGAGTTTTCCCTTCTCTTAGTCCTCCCAGTATACCCTCATCTCCTTTCCCAACCTGATCCACACCTTTTCTGTCTCTCCTTAGGAAACAAACAGGCCGCTAAGTAATAATAAATTAAACCACAATAAGATAAAGCAAAACAAGCAAATCAGAATAGTACAAAGCAAATAGAAGTAAAAGAGTGAGGAAAAAGCACAATTAACATCCAAGTTCAACACAGGCATCCCAAAGAATGACAAAGCAGTCATAGTATAGATGCCAAAGACCTGTAAGAATTGCATTGAGTTCATTTTTTGTTGGGCATCTTCTTCTGGGCATGAGGTCTACCAGTAAGAGTAATATACTTCCCAAAATGAATTTCCTTGGAGAAAACCAATGTTTGAATTGCAACTGGACATCAAATGGAGTGGCTTCTAAGTTGGATGGGCATGTATCCACTTTTTTTTTTGTTTTTCAAGACAGGATCTCTCTCTGTGTTAGCCTTGGCTGCCTTGGACTCGCTTTGTAGACCAGGCTGGCCTCGAACTCACAGCGATCCACCTGCCACTGCCTCCCGAGTGCTGGGATTAAAGGCGTGCGCCACCACGCCCAGCCTATGTGTCCACTTTTTATTCTGTAGGACTCCAACAGGTGCAGACCTGTGCAGGCCCTGTGCATAGTTTTCCAGTGTCTGAGTTCAGATGTGTGTCTGTTCTGCTGTGTTTAGAAGGCCTTGTTTCCTTGGTGGACTCTGTCCAGTCTGGATCTAATAGTCTTCTTACCATCTCCTCCACAGAATTCCCTAAGGACCAGAGAATGAATTTGGTGGAAACATCTCAAGTAGGGATAAGTTTTTCAAGCTCTCTTAACTTGTTCATATTTTCTATCTGTGAGTCTCTGTGTCTGTTCCTACATGCTTCTGAAGGAAGCTTCTCTGATGATGACTGAGCAAGACTCATATCTGTGAGTCCAGTAGAATGTCATTAGGAGTTATTTTATTGCTACCTTACTTTAGCAGATCTTCAGAACTTGTTTTCCCCTTGATCCCTGGCCTATCTAGTCTCAGGTTCTTAATCACTCGAGAAGTGTTGGGTATGTTTTCCATCTCATAGAATATATGATTCAGATCATATAAGTTATTTTTTTGTTATTTCCTCTAGCTTTGTCCCAGTATTACACAAACAAACTTGCTAGCAATTCACCATTACAGACCAAAGTGTTTCTAGTTGGCTTGGTGTTTAATTTTTTTCTTATGTAGTATACCTGTTACCTTCAAGTACCAGGAATCATTTAGGAATATATAGATTTAATATATTACATATTTTAATACATTAATATATATTTTAGTAGCTCTATTATATTTTATTTCCATTTGATCTCTTAAATGCTTCTTATTCTTAGCTGTCCCTCTCTGCATTCACTTTCTTTATATCCTTCCCCCTTCACATTTACTCCTATTTTAGCCCCCTTATTTATCCATAACTATCCTATTTTTTCTTCTAGGGACATCATCTTTCCACATCTTTTTTATTCAATACCTAATCTCTGTGGTTACATGGATTAAACATCATGGTACTGTGGAAATAACTACAGTTTGAATTTTGGGCCAAACTCTGAGTCAGATCTTATCCACAATTCTGTCAATAACCTGACATCTATCAGACCTGGCTTTAACTGAAAAGTCATGATACCTTTGTGGTCTCCCAGAATCATTGTCAATTCATAACCAGTATGCACCAGGCCTGGAAAAATCATAGTCATTCTAGAAAAACCTGGGTGTTCTTTTTGAGAACAATGGGAAAAGGGTTATCAGCACAACTCTTGCTTCAAACTGCCCAATGTCTGTCCTAGCCACTCCACTTGGGTCCTCTGCCAGAGAGCAAAGGCTTTTAACAACTAAGCCATTTCTCTACCACTAGGAAAGTTGGATTTTAACAGTGAATCCACTAAAATATTTCGATTACCTTAAGCCTTAAAAGCCTTTAATCAACACTAAACAAAGTAATTTCAGGTATCTCAATCTCCTCAGTAGGCTACCATTTGTCAAATACTTCAGCAAACTCCTGGTACTACTTTGATTTAGTTAGGGTTACTATTCTTATGAACATCAAGACTAAAAGATAATTGGGAAGGAAAGGATTTATATGGCTCACACATCCATATTGTGGTTCATCTTTGGAAGAGGTCAAGACAGATACTCAAGCAGTGCTGGAACTTGGAGACAGGCACTAATGCAGAGGCCATGGAAGGGTCCTGTTTCTGTGTGTGCTCAATATAGCACTCTCAGGCTGCTTTGTTTTAGAATTCCAGACCTCCAGGCCAGGGATGGCACTATGCAGAATGAGTTGGACACTGCCTCATCAGTCACTAATGAGAAAATGCCTTATAGACCTTCCTACAGACAACCAGATGTTTTGTTTTGTGTTTGTCTTTCTTCTTTTTGGGTTTAAGGTTTTTATTTTAATGAAAATGAAGATAATTTTTGTATGATAAATAATGATAAATATTTAGAAATTAAATATATATATGTAAACTTTTGTATGATAAATAATGATAAATATTTAGAATTAAATATATATATGTAAACTTTTATGGATTCATATATCATATTTCTTACTTTTTTCTTTTTCTATTTACATCAGTAATTTATTCATATTACTTCTTGTCATCCTCTCAATTGTATCTTCACATTCCCTCTCCCACTTTCTTTCATTCTATTCCCTTTCCCTAGGTCTGTGACAGAAGGGGACCTTATACCCCACTATAAGATCACAGCCTGTCAGGTCTCTTCCTTATAGCCTGCTTACTCTTTCTCTGAGTGTCACCAAGTCTCTACACCAAGAGAAAGTGGTCAAATAGGTGGCACGAGAGTTCATGTCCAAGTCAGTCCCTGCTCTCCACACAATTGTGGAGAATGTGCTTTCCATTGGCCAGATCTGGATAGGAGTTCCAAGTGTACTGTATGTATTGTCTTTTGTTGCTACAGTAGTTTGAGCTGACCTGCCTGGGTCCAGCTCTGCCAGCCTAAATGGTCTTCTTGTAGATTTCTAAGACCTTCTGGATTCTTCTATTTCCTCATTCTTACTTAGCTCTCTCACCTAGAGTCCTAATAGGAATTCCCAGTATCCATCCCAATCTCTGTTGAAGTAAAGTCTTTCAGGGGCATCTCTGTTGGTCTAGTGTATAATTATAAGTGAATATAGGGAGGCAGTTTTCCAAGATGGCAGTGCCTATCATACACTGTACTGATCTACAGTGTGGAGACCAGGGATGAGACAGGAGCCACAGACTTCAATTACTGGAGAACACTATGTGAGTTGTGTCTCACAATGCAGAACACCACCTGGTCTGGCCTGGGGTCAACCAACAGCCCACTCAAGACCGGAACCCACTTCCCAGACTCTGTAGCCGGCCTCTATAGCCCAAACTCAGTGTGTGGGACAGTAGAACACTGCATCTCATGGCCTGGGGAAGTATCAGGGAAACAGGTAATCTGTCCTTGGATCCAACCCCTCCCCCCTTTCCCCATGCCAGTCTTGAGGGCCCTGGGGTCCAAGGGGAAGCACAGGCATCTGTGAACATCTTGCCTAGTCACAGTGTGTGTGGTCTGAATTGGACCAGACAGGAACCAGGCTTCTGGCCACAGAGGACAGAGCCTGCCAAATTGGGCAGATAGAATCCAGCCTGTCCAGTCCTCACATCCAGGCAGGGAGTCCCATGTTCTTAGGAGACGCTGGACAGCCCTGAGTTGTCTGGACAGGGGTGTGAACAGCTGCCTGAAGTCACTGGGAATGGACTGCAACAGTCCTGCTCTCTGAACAAGGTCCATGTGGGAACCTATCTATCTGCCAAAGTGATCCAGGCCTGCACAATTGGGTAGATAAAACCCAGACTGTCCATTCCCCACAGCCTGGCAGGATCTCTCATGCTCTTGGGCAAGGCCGGAAAGCCCTGGGCAGAAGTCTGAACAGCAGCCACAACTCAGAGGGACTGAACTGCCAAAGATGCGCTATCTAGACTTGTCCAGGTAGGAATCTGACTGCAGGCTACAGCAGTCTGGGTCTGCACAATTGGGCAGATAAAGCCAGGCCTTGCCAGTTTACATGGTCTGGAAGTGTTTTCCATGCACCTGGGTGAGGCTGGACTTCCCTGAGGGGTTGGGACAGAAAATTAAACAGTGGCCCCAGCACAGCTGGTCTGAATTTCCTCAGTAGCCTGAATGGGATCAGTTAGAAGTCTACCTGTGCTGATGCAGTAGGGAGCATGAGGTGTACAGAAAAGTTTCCTGGAGTGGAAACCAGGTCACCTGCCTGATCCAGGGAAGAACTCCCTGATCCTCACAGGCAAGGACACATGATATATAATGACTCACGAGCTATCCACTCTCAACAATCAGTGAAGGACACCAGGAGTTACTTCCCAACATTAGAGATAGCAAGATGATTAAAGGACAGCATAAGAGTGCAAACACCAAAACCAAAAACAATTCAGCATCTCCAGATCCCAGCTATCCTAAAGAAAGCAACCTCGAGAACTGAAAGACAATGGAAATACAAGAAAATGACCTCAAATCCTTATTAATGAAAATAGAAGAAATGAATAAAATCTATGAACCACAACCACAACCACAACAATAAAGAACAACAAAAAAGGAAGATGCAACCAAACAGGTTGAAGACATAATAGAGGCCTAAAGAAAGGCACTGGAAAAAATTCAGGAAAATACAAATAAACAGATGAAGAAAATCAATAAAACACTTCAAGATCTGAGATTAAAATGGAAACAATGATAAAAGCAAAGAGAGAAGGAATTTGGGAATGAGGGAACTTAGCAAAGAAAACAAGCTACACGGAGGTGAACTTCTTTATCAGAATCCAAGAAATGGTGGAACAAATCTCAGAACTAGCCATTACAATTGTAGAACTCAAAGAAACCATCAAAAGAAAATAATAAATCTGAAAAATGCCTGACACAAAACATCCAAGAAATCAAGGACACCATAAACAGGCGAAACCTGAGGATAATAGGTATTGAGGAAAGAGAAGATGCCTGACTCCAGGGCCCAGAAAATATCTTCAACAAAATCATAGAAGAAAAATTCCACAATTTAAAGAAGGAGATGCATAAAAACATACAAGAGGCCTACTGAACACCAAATAGAATAGACCAGAAAAGAAAATCTTCCCATCACATAATAATAAAACACAAATATACAGAAGAAAGCAAAAAATATTAAAAGTGGGTAGAGAAAAAGAACAAGCAACATACAACCGCAAACTTATCAGAATTACACCTGACTTCTCAGCAGAGACCATAAAAGCCAGAAGGGCCTGGACAGAGGTCCTGAAAACCCTAAGAGACCACAGATGCCATGCAAGACTACTATACCCAGTGAAACTATCAATAACCATTGACGGAGAAAACAAGATATTCCGTGATAAAAAACAATTTCAAACAGTACCTATCCACAAATCTGGCCTTACAGAAGTTGCTAGAAGGCACCCTCCAAACCAAAGTGACAAGCTACAACCAAAATGTCATAAGAAATAGATCATTACACTGTCATAAAAACATAAGGACACACTCTACTGCAACCAACATAAAAAAACAAGGGACTTAATAGTAAGTGGTCTTTAATATCCCTCAACATAAATGGTCTCAATTCTCCAATAAAAAGGCAGGGTAACTGAATGAATGCACAAACAAGACCCAACATTCTTCTGCATCCAAGAAACCCATCTCAGCCACAAAGATAGACATTGCCTCAGGGTAAAAGTCTAGAAAAAGGTATTCCATGCAAACGGAAACAAGGAGCAAACTAGTGCAGCCATTTTAATATCATATAAAATAGACTTCCAAACAAAATTAATCACTTTATACTCATCAAAGATAAAGTCAACCAAGAAGACATCACAATTCTAAACATCTATGCTCCCAATACAATGGCACCAACATTTGTAAAAGAACTATTAACAAAGCATAAACTACACATCGATTCCCGCACATTAACAGTGGTAGATTCAACACCCCACTTTCACCAAAGGATAGATCAACAAAACAGAAACTGAACTGAGAACTAACCAACGTCATGAGTTAAATGGATCTAACAGATATCTAAATAACTTTTCACCCAAACACAAAGGATTATACCTTCTTCTCAGCAACTCATGGAATCTCCTCCAAAATTGATCATATAGTAGGTCACAGAGCAAGCCACAACAGATTCAAAGAGATGGAAATAATACCTTGTACCATATAAGATCACCATGGTTTAAAGCTGGACTTTAACAACAATAGAAATATCAAAAAGCCTACACACACTTGGAAACTTAAGAACTCTCTACTTAATGACACCTGGGTCAGGGGAGAGATAAAGAAAGAAATTAAGGACTTCTTGAAATTCAATGAAAATGAAAGATCAACATACACAAATCTGTGGGACACATTGAAAGTGGTGCTAAGAGAAAAATTTATAGCACTAAGTGGCTTCATAAAGGAACTGGAAATATCTAATAGCAACTTAATGACACTTCTGGAATCCCTAGAAAAAAAAAAGAAGCAGAAACACCCAGGAGGCATAGATGTCTGAAATTAACAAAACTCAAGGCTGAAATCAACAAATTAGAAACAAAGAGAACAATTCAAAGAATCAATTAACCGAGGAGCTGGGTTTTTGAGAAAATTAACAAGATAGATTAATCCATTAACAACCTAACTAAAAGGCAGAAAGACACTATCCAAATCAACAAAATCAGAAATGAAAAGGGAGACATAACAACAGACACTGAAGAAATACAAAGAATCATAAGATCCTTTTCAAAGGCGTGTCTACCACCAAATTTGAAAATATAAGGGAAATGTACAATTTTCTTGATCTTTTACACTTGACAAAGTTGAATTGCGACCAAAAGCAAATTAAATAGTCCTATTTCTCCTACAGAAAAGAAGCTGGGGACTCCAAGATGGTGTCAACCAGCATGCGCCATATCTGATCTACTGTGCAGAGACCAGGGACTTGAATGGAGCCAGAGACTGCTGGAACTTGAGAACTGTAGGTGAGTGGGGTCCCAAACTCCACAGACCACTGATGGGCCTGGCCACAGGACAAGCAACAGCCTGGAGATCCTGAACCCACTCCCCAGATGCTCGAACGGAACCTACATGTGGGCTGCAGCCAGCCTATAAAGCACAAACTTGCTGTGTGGGGAGGTGGTACTCTGGATCTCCTGGCCTGAGGAGTCTCAACGAATAGGGTGAAATTGCCCTTGGATCCTTCAATCCATGCCACCCCAAACTGTGGAGGTCCCACAGGCTGAGTGGCAACACAGGCAGCAGGGCCCACCAAAATCAGCTAGAGTGGGCATGCAGCACACAGGGCCATCATGGGCCCAATCTAGAGCCGGTCGCAATGGACTGAGCCTGTAAAAGGGCAGTTAGAAACCAGCTTGGACTATTCCTATAAGCCCAGCAGGATCTCCCACGCTATTGGGAGAAGTTGGCCACCCCTGTGGTGTCTAATCACTGACCGAAAGGTGAATACAGCGCCGAGGTTCTGTTAGCAGTCCTGGCTACAGGGTTACAGAAAGTGCAGGCACCTTGGAACCTGCCAGTGGTCTGAAACAGTCCTGTCTCAGGGCCGTCACTATTGACCCTGCACTCTCCAATAGAGAGTACCTAACTGGATCAGCTCCCACAGGCTTGGCAGGATTGCCCATGCTATTGGGAGATGTTGGCCACCCCTGCGGTGTCCAATCTCTGACCTAAAGGTGACTACAGCTCCGAGGATCTGTGAGTATCCGGAAAGTGCAGGCAGCTTGGAGCTGGCTGTGCTCTAAAACAGTCCTGTCTCTGGGCTGCTGCTACTGACCCTGTACTCTCCAACAGACAGAACCTAACTGGATCAGCTCCCATAGACCCAGTAGGATCGCCAAAGCTATTGGAAGAGGTTGGCCACTCCTGCGTTGTCTAACCGCTGACCTAAAGGTGACTACAGATCGCGGGATCTGTGAATAGTTCTGGCTACAGGGTCACAGAAAGTTCAGGCAGCTTGGAACTGGCTGCAGTCTGAAACAGTCCTGTCTCTGGGCCACTGCTACTGTTCCTGCACTCTCCAACAGAAAGAACCTAATTGGATCAGATCCCAAAGACCCGGCAGGATCTCCCATGCTCTCGGTAGAGGCTGGAAGCTTCTGCAGTGTTTAGAACAGAGCTAAAAGACAGCTATAGCCAAGAAGATCTGAGCCAGCTGTGGTCTTGGCTACAAGGCAGCAGGAAGGACAAGCAGCTGGGACCAACCTACCCAACCACAGTGCTTGTGTGCTGACCTTGGTCTAGGTCCCCAAAGAGCTAATCTGAATTATAGCAGTAAGGTGAAAGGGTCCAGACAGAAACCTACTTCTGCTGACTCAGTCTGGAGCCTAAGGTGTAGAGAAAAATCTTCAGGAGTGGAAACCTGATCACCTGCCTATTCCAGGGAAATACTCCTTGATCCCCACAGGAAAGGGCACCCATCCTCTAATTATTCACCAACTATCTACTCTCAACCAGTGAAGGACACCAGAAACTACCTCCCAACATCAGAGACACCAAAATGACAACAGAACAATGAAAGAATGCAAACAAAAACCAAAACAGTTTGGCATCTCCAGAGTCCCAGCAATCCCAATGAAAGCAACCCAGAAAACCCAAAAGTAATAGAAATACAGGAAAATGACCTCAAGTCCTTAGTAAGGAAGATGATAATGGAAGAAATGAATAAAATATGTAAACAACAGCAGGAGGATGCAAATAAGAGGATTGAAAACATAAAGAGGCACTGGAAGAATTTCAGAAAAATACAAACAACCAGATGAAGAAAATCATTAAAACAGTTCAAGATCCGAAGATAAAAATGGAAGCTATGTTAAAGGAATACACAGAAGAAAAACTTGATCGAGAGGCATCAGAAAAGAAAGCAAGCATCACAGGGGTGACCTTATCTAACAGAATGCAAGATATGGAGGAATGAATACAGGGACTTGAAGACACATTCGTAGAACTTGAAACAAGCATCAAAGAAAATGCTAAATCTGAAAAGTTCCTGACACAGAATATCAAAGAAATCAAGGACACCATGAAAAGATGAAACCTGAGAATAAAGGGCATCGAGGAAAGAGAGGACACCAGACTCCACATCCCAGGAAATATTTTCAACAAAATCATAGAAGAAAATTTCCCCAATCTGAAGAAGGAGATGGATATGAGCATACAAGAGGCCTACGGAACACCAAATAGAATAGACTATAAAAGAAAATATTACACCACATAATAATACAACCACAAAATATACAGAACAAGGAAAAAATATTAAAAGTGGCAAGAGAAAAAGGCCAAGTAACATACGATGGCAAACCTATCATAATTACACCTGACTTCTCAGCAGAGACCATGAAAGCCAGAAGGGCCTGGAGAGAGGTCCTGCAAACCCTAAGAGACCACAGATGTTGGGCCAGACTACTGTACTCAGCGAAATTATCAATAACCATTGACGGAGAAAACAAGATATTCCATGACAACAACAAATTCAAACAGTATCTATTCACAAATCCAGCTTTACAGAAGTTACTAGAAGGAAAACTCGACCCCCAAAGGGTCAGATCACAACCACTACAGAAAACCAACAGCCCAGGCCTTAAGATCAACAATTAATAAATGGGACCTCATGAGGCTGAGAAGCTTCTGTAAGGCAGGAGACACTGTCAATGGAACAAAGTGACAGCCTACAGACTGGGAAAAGATCTTCACCAACCCTACATCTGACAAAGGTCTAATATCCAAAATATATAAAGAACTCAAGAAATTAAACACCACAAAACCAAATAATCCAATTGAGAAATGGGGCTCAGAACTAAACGGAATTCTCAACAAAGAAATATCAAATGGCGGAGAAACACTTAAAGAAATGCTCAACCTCCTTAGTCATCAGGGAAATGCAAATCAAAACGACACTGAGATTCTATCTTATACCCATCAGCATGACTAAGATAAAAAAATTCAAGTGACACCACATGCTGGCAAGGATGTGGAGAAAAACGAACACTCTTTCATTGCTGGTGGGAACAGAAACTAGTACAACCACTTTGGAAATCTATCTGGTGCTTTCTCAGAAAAATGAGTATAAGCCTTCTTCGAGACCCAGCTGTTCCACTCCTTGGAATATACCTAGAAAATGCTCCCCCACACAACAAGGACATATGCTCAACCATGTTCATAGCTGCCTCATTCATAATAGCCAGAACACAGAAACAGCCTAAGTGTCCCTCAGTAGAAGAATGGATAAAGAAATTGTGGTATATTTACACTATGGAATACTACTCAGCTATTAAAAACAAGGAATTCCTGAAATTTGTGGAGAAATGGATTAAAGTAGAAATTATAATGAGTGAGTTCACCTAGAAGCAAAAAGAGTCAAATTATATATACCCACTTATATCAAGACGTTAGCCCAAGGAGCATGTCCCATGAAAGTCTTCATGTACCAGAAAAGTGCGTTAGAGGGGAGGACATCCTATTGGGACTTTAGATGAGAGAAGCATGGGAGAATGGGGGAAATAGAAGGATCCAGAGAATCCTAGAAACCTATAAGAAGAACATTGTGACACATAGATCTGGGTCCAGGGGTTCTGGTAAAACTATGGCACTAGCCAAAGACAATATAGGCAGTAAATGTCGAACCCCTACCCAGATCTAGCCAATGAACAGGACATTCTCCACAGTTGAGTGGAGAGTGGGGTCTGATTTTCATGTGAACTCTGGTGCCCCATTTTTGACTATGTCCCCTTGATGGGGAGGCCTGGTGGCACTCAGAGGAAGGATAGCATGTTATCAAGAAGAGACTTATACCCTATGAGCATATATAGGGGGAGGAGGTCCCCCTAAGTCACAGACATAGTGGAGAGGAGTAGGGTGAAAGTGGGAGGGAGGGAGGGAGGAATGAGAGGACACAAGGGATGGGCTAACAATTGAGATGTAATATGAATAAATTAATAAAAATATTAAAAAAAAAAGATATGGAAGCTGATATTAATAGTCTCCCAACCAAAAAGAGCCCAGGGCCAGATGATTTCAGTGCAGAATTATACCAGACTTTCAAAGAAGAGCTAATAGAGATATACTTCAAGATAGCCCAAAAGATTAGAAATGGATTGAACATTACCAAATTCATTCTACAAGGCCACAGTCATGTTGATACCTATACCCACAGACATCTATTCCTCTTGGGTGTTTCTGCTTCTTTTTTTCTAGAGCTTCCAGATGCGTCATTAAGTTGCCTATATTAGATATTTCCAGTTTCTTTATGAAGCCAGTTAGTGCTATGAATTTTCCTCTTAGCACCACTTTCAATGTGCCCCATAAATTTGTATATGTTGTTCCTTCATTTTAATTGAATTTCAGGAAGTCCTTAATTTCTTACTTTATTTCTTCCCTGACACAGGTGTCATTAAGTAGAGAGTTGTTTAGTTTCCAAGTGTGTGTATGCTTTCTGATATTTCTATTGTTGTTAAAGTCCAGCTTTAGACCATGGTGATCTTTTGAGTACAATGTGTTTCAATCTCTTTGAATCTGTTTAGGCTTGCTTTGTGACCGAGTATATGATCAATTTTGGAGGAGGTTCCATGAGTTGATGAGAAGAAGGTATAATTCTTTGTGTTTGGGTGAAAAGTTCTGTAGACTTCTGTTAGATCCATTTGATTCATGACATTGGTTAATGCCATCATTTCTTGATTTAGTCTGTTTCATTGACTTATCCTTTGGTGAAACTGGGGTTTTGAAGTCTTCCACTATCAATGTCTGGGGGTCAATGTGTGATGTAAGCTTTGTTAATATTTCTTTTACAAATTTGGGTGACCTTGTAATGAGAGTGTAGATGTTCAGAGTTGTGATGTCATCTTGGCTGACTTTACCTATGATGTGAAGTGTCTTTCCTCATCTCTTGATTAATTTTGGTTGGAAGTCTCTTTTACTAGATATTAAAATGGCTACACCAGCTTGCTTCCTGTGTCTGTTTGCTTGGAATACATTTTCCAGCATTTTACCATGAGATAATATCTAATCTTATGGCGGAGACATGTTTCTTGAAAGCAGAAGAATGTTGGGTCTTGTTTATGCATCCATTCAGTTAGTCTGTGTCTTTTTATTAGAGAATTGAGACCATTGACATTGGTCTCATATTAATGACCAGTGACTATTAAGTCCCTTGATTTTGATGTTGTTTGAATTAGAATGATTGTGTGGTTATGTTTTTGTGACAGTGTAGTTATCTATTTCTCATCTAATTTTGGTTGTATTTTGTCACTTTGGGTTGGAGTTTTCCTTTTAGTAACTTCTGTAAGGCTGTATTTGAGGTTAGGTATAGGTACTGTTTTAATTTGTTTTTATCATGGAATATCTTGTTTTCTCCACCAATGGTTATTGAAAGTTTCATTGGATAGAGTAGTCTTGCCTGGCATCTGTGGTCACTTAGGGTTTGCAGGACCTCTGTCCAGGTCCTTCTGGCTTTGGTGGTATCTGATGAGAAATCAGGTGTAATTCTGATAGGTTTGTCATTATATGTTATTTGGCCCTTTTTCCTTGCTGTTTGTATTATTTTTCCTTTATTCTGTTTATTTTGTGATTTGATTATTATGTGTTGGGAACATTTTCTTTTCTGTTCTGTTTTTTAAAAATTAATTATTTATTTATTCTTGTTACGTCTCAATGGTTATCCCATCCCTTGTATCCTCCCATTCTTCCCTCCCTCCCATTTTCCCATTATTCCCCTCCCCTATGACTGTTCCTGAGGGGGATTTTCCTCCCCCTGTATATGCTCATAGAGTATCAAATCTCTTCTTGGTAACCTGCTATCCTTCTTCTGAGTGCCACCAGGTCTTCCCCTCCAGGGGACATGGTCAAATATGAGGCACCAGAGTTTGTGTGAAAGTCATATCCCACTCTCCACTCAACTGTGGAGAATGTTCTGTCCATTGGCTAGATCTGGGTAGGGGTTTTAAAGCTTACCGCCTGCATTGTCCTTGGCTGGTGCCTTAGTTTCTATTCTATTTGGTGTTCTGTAAGCCTCTTGTATGTTTATATGCATCTCCTTCTTTAAATTAGGGAAATTTTCTTCTATGATTTTGTTGAAAATATTTTCTGGGCCTTGGAGCTGGGTGTCTTCTTTTTCCTCAATTCCTGTTATCCTCAGATTTTATCTTTTCATGGTGTCCTTGATTTCTTGGATGCTTGGATCAGGAATTTTCCAGATTTAGCATTTTCTTTGACGGTTGTTTCAAGTTCAACCATAGTATCTTCTACTCCTGAGATTCTTTCCTCCATCTTTTGAATTCTGTTAGAGAAGCTTAGGCCTGCATTAATTGATTATTTCTCTAAGTTCTTTTGTTCCCCACTTTCTTCTGTCTTTTTATCATCGTTTCCATTTTCATCTTCAGATATTGAACTATTTTATTGATTTTTTTTTCATCTGGTCATTTGAATTTTCCTGAATGTCCTCCAGTGTCTTTCTATGGGCCTTCAGATATTTAACTGTTTTATTGATTTCCACCATCTGATTGTCTTTTCCTGAATTTCTTCCAATGCCTCTCTATAGGCCTTTTTAATGTTTTCAATCTGTTTGGCTGCATATTCCTGCATTTCTTTATGGTTTTTATTTGTTTCCTCCATTGTTATCCTTATTACTATGAATTTGAGGTAATTTTCTTGTTTCAAGTGTGTTTGAGTTCTCAGAGTTGATTTCTTTGGGATAATTGGGATCTGGAGATGCTGAATTGTTTTGGTTTGTGTTGTTTATATTTTTTAAAAAGATTTGTTTATTTTATGTATATGAGTACACTAGAAGAGGGCACCAGATCGCATTACAGATGGCTGTGAGCCACCATGTGGTTGCTGAGAATTGAACTCACGACCTCTGGAAGAGCAGACAGTGCTCTTAGCCACTGAGCCATCTCTTCAGCCCGTTGTTTATGCTTTTACACTGACTTCTAGTCATCTTGATGTCTCTGACATTGGGAGGTAGTTTCTGGTGTCCTTCCCTGGATCAGGAAGGTGAGTTGGTTTCAGCTCCTGGGGACTTCACTCCACATCATGTGCTCCCCACTGGGTCAGCAGAGGCTGGTGCTGATGTCTGTAGCCAAAGAATCAATTTGAGTTAGTGGAGATTAATTGTGTTATTCTGCCTATGGCTGGGTTTGAAAATCTTGCTGTAGGGCCCTAGGCTCTCTGGTGTCTTAGACTCAGTCAGGTCTAGAGTGCTGGAACCCCTAGTAGCTTGTGGGGATTGGCTAGAATTCTGCCTGTTCCGTCCAGGCTGTGAGGCCTTGGTTCCTTGTGAAAATTCAAGTGTTTGCAGGCATATGAATTTATCTGTGGGTCTTTCATGTGATTTCATCCATCAACATATTTGTGTTAATGCAAAGACCATTTATTATTTTAAAGTAAGTTATTGTGATACTTCCAAAAGTTCTTTTATTGTACAGGAATGATTTTGCTAGTCTTTTTTTCTTATATGACTTTGAAAAGTGCTCTTTCATGGTTTACAAAGCATTGTGTTACAATTTTGATGGGAATAACATGAATTTGTAGATTGCTTTTGGTAAGATGGCCATTTATATTATTTTAATTCTACCATTCCATGAGTGTGGGAGACCTTTTCATTTTCTGATATTTTCTTCAATTTCTCACTTCACATGCTTGAATTTCTTGTCATACAGGTCTTTCACTTGCTTGATCAGAGTTTTTGTATTATTTTAGAAATTTATATTATTTGTGGCTATAGTGAAGGGTGTTATGTCCCTAATTTCTTTCTCAGCTTACTTATCATTTGTATAAAGGAGTGCTACTCGGTTTTTTGAGTTAATTTGAGGAAGGTGTTTTTCAGTTGTAGAAGTTCTCTGGTAGAAATTTTGGAATCACTTAATGTATCCTATCATATCATCTGTGAATTACAATACTTTGACATATTCCTTTCCAATTGGTACCATTGTGATATCCTATAGTTGTCTTATTGCACTACCTAGGACTTCCAGTACTATGTTGAAAAGAGGAGGTGTTAGATTTTGTCAAATATTTTCTTCAGCATCTAAGGAGATGATCATGTGTGTTTTTTTATTTCATTTTGTTTATATGGTGGATTACAGTGATGGATTTCCATACTTATGTGGCTGGGATGAAGCCTCTTTGATTATGGTGGATAGTGTTTTTGATGTGTTCTTGGATTCAGTTTGTGAATATTTTATTGAGTAGTTTTGCATCAATGTTCATAAGGGATATTGGTCTGAAATTTTCTTTCTTGTTGAATCTTTTTGTGTTTTAGGTATCAAGGTGACTATAGCTTCATGGATTGAGTTTGGCAATGATTCTTCTGTGTCTATTCTGTAAAATATTTTGAGGAATATTGGTATCAGCTCTCCTTTGAAAGCCTGTTAGAATTCTGGGAATTTTTGGGGAGACTTTTAATGAGTGCTTCTATTTCCTTAGGTGTTATAGTACTATTTAACTCATTAAGTGGATCTTAGTTTAACTTTGGTATATGCAATCTATCAAGAAAATTGTCTATTTCATTTAGATTTTTTTTTCAATTTTTGTGGAGTATACATTTTCAAAATAAGACCTAATGATTTCTTGGATTTCCTCAGTGTCTGTCATAATATCCCCTGTGTAATTTATGATTTTGTTAATTTGGATATTGTCTCTCTGATATTTAGTTAGTTTCATTAAGGGCTATCTTGTTGATTTCCTCAAAGAGCCAGCTTTTCGTTTCATTAATTCTCTGTATTGTTCTCTTTGTTTCTAATTTCAACACTGAATTTTATCATTCCCTGCCATGTACTTCTCTTCATTTTGTTTGCTTCTTTTCATTTGTGATCTTTCAAGTATGCTGTAAAGTTGGTAGTATGTGATCTCTCCAATTTCTCTACAAAGACACTTAGTGCTATGACCTTTCCTCTTAGCACTGCTTTCATTGTGTACAATAAGTCTGGGGATGCCAGATTTTCATTTTCATTGAATCTATAAAGCCTTTAATTTCTTTATTTCTTTCTTGACCCAGTGGTCATTGAGCAGAGAGTTGTTCAATTGCCATGAGTTTGTAGGATTTCTGTCATTTCTGTTGTTGTTGAGTTTCAGCTGTAATCCATGGTAGTCTGATATGATACAAGTTATTATTTCAACCATGTGTCTGCTTGTTTTGTGACTGAGTATATAGTCAGTTTTGTAGAAGGTTCCTGGAAGGGCTGAGAAGAAGTTGTATTCTTTTATGTTTGGATGAAATATTTTGTAGATATACGTTCAATTTATTTGATTCATAATGTATGTTAATTTCATTATTTCTCTGTCTAGTCTCTGTCTTCTTGACCTCCCCATTAGTATGAGTGTGGTTTTGAAGTCTCCAATTGTTAATTTGTCAGAATCAATTTGTGATTTAATCTTCAACAATGCTTCTTTCATGACTATGATATGAGTGCCCTTGAATTAGGGGCATAGATGTTCAGAATTGAAACTTTACCTTGGTTGATTTTTCTATTGATAAAATATCCTTTCTCATCTCCTTTGACTACTTTAGCTTGAAAATATTTTTTGTTAGCTATGAGAGTAGCTACTCCTGCTGTTTTGTTTTGTTTTGTTTTTTTGTCATTTGTTTGGAAACCTTTTTTTTAGCCCTTTACTCTGAAAAAATGTGTATGTTTGTTTCTCAGATGTGTTTCTTGAATGCAGAAGAATGATGGATCCTGTTTTTGCATCTATTCTGTTAGCCTGTGTCTTTTTATTGGAGAATCTAAGACATTGATGTTGTAAGATATTGCTGACCAATGATTACTAATTTCTGTAATTTTGGCATTCATGGTGGTCATGTGTGTATGTGTGTCCCCCTTCTTTTGTTTTTGTTTATGTGAAATTTTTTAATCACTGTGTTTTCTTGGGTCTAGTTACTCATGTTGCATTGGAATTTTCCTTCTAGTATGCTTTGTAGGACTGGGTTAGTGGAAAGATATTGTTTTAATTTGGCTTTTCTGTGGATCATCTTGTTTTCTCAAACTATGGTGTTCAAAAATTTTTGCTGTCTATAGTATGGATGGTATCAGTGGTATCTTAGTGTGTAACATATCTGCCCAGGCTCTTCTGGCTTTTAAGTCTTTGTTGAGAAGTTCTGTGCAATTCTAATAGGTCTGGCTTCAAATGGTATTTGGCCCCAATCCCTTGCAGCTTTTAATATTTTTCCTTTGTTTTGTAAATGTAGTGTTTTAGTTTTTACGTGGCAATCTATTTGGTTTTATGTAGACTTCTTCTACATTTATAGGCATCTCTTTCTTTAAGATAGAGAAATTTTCTTCCATTAATTTTCTGGGCCATGGTGCTGGGAATCTTCTCCTTTTATTCCTGTTAATCTTAGGTTTTGTCTTTTCATGGTGTTCTGCATTTTCTGTGTTTTCTGTTAGAAACTTGAGAATTAGTATTTTATTTGACAGACATATAGATTTTTTGTATTGCATCTTCTAGGCATGAGATTCACTCTTCCATCTCTTGTAGACTGTTGGTAATGCTCGAGGGTATAGATCTTGAACATTTTCTGAGGTTTTCTTATTTCTAGAATTGTCTTGGTTTTAAAAAATTGCTTCTATATGTCTTTTCATGTTTTGAAGAATTTTATTCATTATTCTTCCCTGTTTGCTTGTATTTTCTTGTATTTTTAAAAAGGGGATTTACTCATTTGTTTTATCTGTTTGATTTTCCCCTGTATTTCTGTGAGTGGTTTATTAATTTTCTGTTTAAAGGCCTACATTATACTCATAAGGTTATCTTTAGCTGTTGGGCATAGTGACACATGCCTGCATGCCTGTAATTCCAGCACTCAAGGAAGCAGAGACAGGCAGATGTCTATGAAGTTGTGGCCATCCTGGTTTACATAGTGAGCCCAGGACACCTAAGGCAGGCACACACACACACACACACACACACACACACACACACACACACACACATTTCCTGTGGCTTTGGTGTATTAGGATATACAGAGTTTGTTGTAGTAGGACAGCTTGTTTATGATGGTGCAATATTGTTCTGGGCTTTCGGTTTGGATGAGTGTGTTCTTTTTCTTTTTTATTAATTTATTCTTGTTACATCTCAATGGTTATCCCATCCCTTGTATCCTCCCATTCTTCCCTCCCTCCCATTTTTGCCTTATTCCCCTCCCCTATGACTGTTCCTGAGGGGGATTACCTCCCCCTGTATATGCTCATAGGGTATCAAGTCTCTTCTTGGTAACCTGCTGTCCTTCCTTTGAGTGCCACCAGGTCTCCCCCTCCAAGGGACATGGTCAAATGTGAGGCACCAGAGTACGTGAAAAAGTCATATCCCACGCTCCACTCAACTGGGGAGACTGTTCTGACCATTGGCTAGATCTGGGTAGAGGTTTAAAGTTTACCACCTGTATTGTCCTTGGTTGGTGCCTTAGTTTGAGCGGGACCCCTGGGCCTATCATAATGTTCTACTTGTAGGTTTCTAGGACCCTCTGGATCCTTCTACATTGCTATTCTCCCATGCTTCTCTCATCTAGAGTCCCAATAGGATGTCCTCCCTTCTGTCCCAGTTTCCTGGTAAGTGAAGGCTTTGGTGGGACACGCCCCTTGGGCTAGTATGCAGATATAAGTGAGTCTTTCTGCTTCTGGGTTAACTCGATGAGTGTATTCTTATGCTGAGCTTTAGCCATCTTGTTGTCCCTGGGGCTGGAAAATTTGGAGGTCATTGATAGTCACTGAAGGCTGTAACCTCTGTTTGTCACCAATGCTTGTTGTCTCTGGGGGTACAGAGCTGGAACCCAGGAATTTGTGCACAGAGGTCATGGGACAGGCCTTGTTCCTGCTGGTAGTCTCCAATGGCTGCTCTACAGATAGCTCTTATGGAGACATTTTCTTTTCTTTACTTTTCTTCAAATGTTATCAAAATTTATTCAACATTCACTAACACACAGTCCACTAATGGTCCTTTCTGTGCTTCTATCATGGGTGAAAACATGTAACATGAGGAAGTCAGTTTATAGATATTTTTTATCTTTGGATCTATTTTTTCCCTTTTTTTAAAAATTTATTTCAATTGATTTATTCATTTTACGTTTCTTTTTAAATTACATTTAACACATACATTTAAATTATTACACATGAATAAATAAGCTACATACAACAGGAAGAAACATGAGAAAATCATGTGTTATATAAATGTTACATTCATAGTGATTTGGCTACTTGTAGTTGTCAAACTTGAAGAAAGCCTCTTTCTTATCTTTTCAGGTCTAAATTCCTGAATGAAAATCTGTATCTGTCATATTTCATCTCTATTAACTTAAAATATGTCTCTTGATCTAAAAACATATTAACCCCTAATCAACTAAACTTAATTATAAGATTAAACTATCTGGTCTTCAAACCCATCAGTGAGTTGAGAAGGGATAAAACTGAAGTACCTGAGTGAAATGGAAGTACAGGTTAGCTGCTTCCAAAATGAAAAAATGACTGAGATCATTTACTGCCTGAACAGTCCCCCAACACTCTCTAGAACATTGGAGCATCATCTTTGGGCTTCTCCCCCTGTATCTCTGACAGACATAATTGTAAGGCAGAAACTACTGGGGACTTGCTTACCCTGTTTATGCAGAGTTCAGCTGATGACTTGTCTTCCATCTAAGCTTGCCCGTTTTTAGGCACACTGTCTATGGCAGAATTGAGGACATTTTCTCCAGTGGCTTGTTTGTCACATTTGAAGTCAACCTCATTAGTGGGTTCTTTGATGTTGATCATCTTCTTTCAGGTATGCTGCGTGTTGCCAGAAGTTAAGTTGTCGCATTGTCAAACAATCTTTACGATAATAAAAACATCTTTAAATGCAATATTCTCTAGGTCTCTGAGGCTTTTGAAGACCTTATTTAACTATGTTATCTTATGTATCTATAGAATCATATTTATCTGTTAGACCTGGAATATAAATTCTTGTGGTAAAATTAGACTAGTTTTTTGACATGAGCATGATTTTCATCAATATACAAAATTCTATACCAAGGAATTAAAAATAACCTTAGTTGTGTGTAACAATTAAGGCCTTGAGTTGAGGAGTAGATTCAATAATCTACCTTTTGTTCTATTCTCCCTCAATATTTCTATCTCCCTCTTTCTTTCTCTTCAGCTTCTATCTCCTTAGCTTTGGAAGAAAGATAAAGAAAAAGAGAGGTGTTTCTGAGTCCAATCTAGGTTTCTTTCTGTCTAAGACCAATAATAACTTAAAACCACCTCCCGATGAAAGTAAGGGTCTGTAGCCTACGCAACCCCCTTAGATGAACTGGGGTGTCATTCTCTAAAGGGTTCTTCAGGCTGATTTAGGGAGAATAATACCTTTGAATACCCTCCAATAAAAATTAGGGAAAATGGTTAAGTAAGCCAGCAATGGTATTTGTGGTCCAGTTTCTAAATGTTGAGAAATTCCAAGTTTATATAGGAGTCCTGTGTGGGACATTCTGAAATGCTGAGCCAACTGGGGTCAGAAGCTTTCTACAATGCTGTCCTTGATGCAGTCCAATTCTGATGTGTGACAGTAACTGAGGGGCTTGGGGATGGAACCTGGAGGATGCAGGATGTCACTGTCATGCATGCTGATAGGAGCGAATCCTATCAGGTCTGATGCAGCATCAGCATCTGGTTCTTTTGTTGTGAAAACACAATTTCTCACAAGCATTATTCAGTTCTAACAATATAATTGTATGAGGTGTGCGGGGTGAACAGATCAATTAAGGCTGGTTCTCTACTCATTGTGTGAGCAGAAGTAAGACATTTGTAAATCTCCCTTCATGACATAGTAAGAATGGCCTCTGATGATAAGTCATAGAGAATCTATGACAAACATGAAGCCTTGGCTATGCACAGACATTCATATCCCTGCCAGTCTCAGAGCTATTCCCATGTAGTGGGATTAGCAATATAAGTTACATACTTGTTCTGTAGCTTGAGGTTCTTACATCTTGATTGCAGGCCCCTAGTTCATCACCTTCCAATCCTATCCCTCCCTTATCCCCTTTCCCTCCCTTTCCTAGTCCTAAAAAAATTGAGCCCTCATCGCTTAATGTCCTTTGTACTATATATATCCTTTTCCTCTGTGGCCTGGCAAGGCCACCCTGCAAATCTCAGCACTCTGTACAGTTTATAGGTATGAATCTCTGCTCTATTGATATGTGAATGTTTTTCCTCAACTGTACCTATAATTTGAAAGTTTGACTTCTTTCTCTTTTTAAATTTTTTTTATTAATATATTCTTGTTACATCTCAATGGTTATCCCATCCCTTGTATCCTCCCATTCTTCCCTCCCTCCCATTTTTCCATTATTCCCCTCCCCTATGACTGTTCCTGAGGGGGATTACTTCCCCCTGTATATGCTCATAGGGTATCAAGTCTGTTCTTGGCAACCTGCTGTCCTTCCTCTGAGTGCCACCAGGTCTCCCCCTCCAGGGGACATGGTCAAATGTGAGGCACCAGACTTCTTTCATGCTGTCCTGCATACAAAATACTTTGTAAGGATGCAATTTACCATCTGTGCAGCATTTCCTGACCCATAGCCTGATTTCCACTTATAACACAGTTACATTACCTCACTTCTGTGTGGTAAACACACAAGTATGTCTGGAAGTTGTAACATTGCCTTAAAGTTAGCCAAACAGCTGTTAGTTTCTACCCAAGTCCCCGAAGACACTGTCAAGTATGTATGGAAGCCATCTCAAATGTTTTAGCAGCAGAGAGGGTAACGGTGGGAATGTGAAATGTTTTTATACTACTTTTAAATGAATATTATCATTATTACTTTTTTTTGTTCACAATCCTAGGATCAATTAATCATCACAGGCAGGTATGCTTGGGAAAAATAACTCACACATGGGAAACCCAGAGCTCAGCTGATCCTACTCCACTGGTCTCTTGGAATTCAGGAAGTTAACTTTTCCATTTGATGGTGCCACTTTGTAACAACCTCCATGTCAGAATTGACTTCTGCAGATGACGTGATCATTGTGGGTCTAGAGGGAGATGAGCTGATAATATAACTACTTTTTAGGGCCTCACTCTAAATGGATATTTGTGAAAGACCCAGCCTGGTGAGCATTTCTTTTACTCTTCATTAATAATGAGCGCTGTACGTAGGTGATAGAATAAAGCAGGGTTTTCTGTAATAAATGACTATAGAATTCTTTGCTTTGAATATTAGTTTTTAGTCATACAGTATAATGATGACACAACAGATGCTTCTAGACATAAGCGTATCAGCATAAGGATTTATTAAAGGACATTGATTTCAATTAATGATAAAGCAGGGTTTTCTGTAATAAATGACTATAGAATTCTTTGCTTTGAATATTAGTTTTTAGTCATACAGTATAATGATGACACAACAGATGCTTCTAGACATAAGCGTATCAGCATAAGGATTTATTAAAGGACATTGATTTCAATTAATGTGATTTCTCATTATAATATATATTACAGTAGAAAGCTGGCTATTGCAAAGAGGACAGGGCCTAGCTGAAGGCTGGCTAGAGAGCAAGAGGACAGGCTACCAGGATGAAGATTATCAATGGGTATTATATATTAAATGAAAATATAATGAAATCATTATTTTATACTGATATATATATGTAAAAAGTTGCTGTAGATGGAATATTTCAACCACTGTACCTGAGTATGTATTCTTCTGTGTACTCTAGTAATTCTAAGATTATGGTTGCATGTAGGTATTGCCAACTGTGTTAGTCTTCTATCCCAGTAACAAAATACTTGAAATATATTAGAGGGGTAAAAAAAAAATTCCAGACATTTATTCGTTTACAGTAGTCCACTTATAAATTAAGATATATATGAATTGTTTTTTAATGTTCATATTTTACTAATTTTCTTCAGTTAACTGGTTGCATTTCATTCAGTGAAACATGATATGAACATACAACAAATGTTAACTAATTTAGTATTTATCAGTTATTTTCAATTCTGGTAAGTCTGTATATATGTAGCAATTCTCAGAGAAGTTTCTACTCATGGTCTCATAAAACATGACACATTTTTTTACATTATATAATGAGTCTTTGTAAAAATTTAGACAGATTTCCTTATTCTATTGCAATGATTTCTCACTTAGTAGATCTTTTCTGGATATTTCAAAAGTGTCTGGAAATTTCACCTCACTTCTTTATTAAATCCATGTTAAATTTTCTTGCAAAAATTTAAACTGGATAATTTTCAGTAGGTATTTGTATATTTAAATTAAAATAAATCTAGTTTTAATAGTTCAAGTTTTCTAGATTGAATCTTGTATCATTGTTACTGATACAATATTGAGTAACCATTTTATTTGCAGAGAGAAAAATATTTTCAATTCTTAAATAGTATACAATTATTTAAAGTCAAATTACCCAATGTGTTTTATAATTGTTAGAAAACACATCTGTCAATTAAAATATGCATTCATAAAGAAATGGAAAATAAATGTAGGTTTAGGTAGCTATAATCACAAGTCCGAGAGACAGAGAGAGAGAGAGAGAGAGAGAGAGAGAGAGAGAGAGAGAGAGAGAGAGAGAGAGAGAGAGACGTGCCAGACACAAATATAATAAAATTAAACTGGAAAACAGATAATGTAAAATTTATAAAATTGTCCTTTTAAAAAGACACAATGATGTCAGTTAAAGCCATTAAGTTTCTTGCCACAGAGTATAAATACCATAACAACCAAATCATAGAAGTTTATTCTTGTAAGCAGTATTGTGAGTTTAGTTTGTTTTTGTAATTTATATTAAATATCTGCCTTGATACACTATGAAGGGCCCATGGATCTCATCTAGTCAACTGCAAAACAGAGGACACATTTTCTACCTTCCGTATAATTCATTTTATTTCACAAATGTATTTAATATAATTCCTAGTTTTTCATTCAAATGATATATTGTATTATTGTTAGCATCCCTGGCAGACGTTATGCTTCTGCTATTACTCTCTTCTTAGTCTCAGTGATTTGATAATCTCTCTGTCTCTGTCTCTGTCTCTCTCTGTCTCTGTCTCTCTCTGTCGCTGTCTCTCTTACACACACACACACACACACACACACACACACACACACATTGCCAATGAACATTTTCATGGAACTTGTGACCAAATTCTGGGTGTGATTTCTTCCCCACAGTCTCACAGTGGCACTTCTTCTGCTGCTTCATCTCAGGGGAGCTGGTTAGTAAGTGTGAGATTGTAATATTCTAGTCAGTGTCTCTGTGCTCCTTGTTACACTCTTACTAAACTCAATTTCCACAGAACAATCAATGCATTCAAATTACTTAAGTGTATAGGAAATAGCTGTGAATTTATTCCTTATCAATAAGTGATCAATATTTATTCTGGCAGCCATCATCTCTTTCATAAAGGGATCCAGACAACTAGCGTGGGTGGCTAAGGTCTTAATCTCCTGAGTTCCTGAAGACTTACTCTTGTTACGCTCTTTGTGGATAGTAGTTGAGGCAAAACCATACTCACTTATGTTTTCTGAGCAGTCATACAGCTTTCAGGTAATTACACACTAATTATGGTAAATCTTAAAAGGAATATGATACTCTTTATCAAGTGTATTTGTATGTTGTTAGATTACTAAATCTCCACAAGTTTATAAAACAAGACTGTTCTAGAATCCAAACTGTGACAATGAAGGAGTAACATGATTTTTCTTGGGAGAGCATAGAGGTATGCACAAAGCATCTCTTGGTCTCTTGTGTTGCAGGTCTCTTCAGACAGCTGCCTGCACACTGCATAGTCTTTATCTGGGCTAATTTAATAGTGACGGCTTCTCCACTATTATGAATGTTTATGAATACACTTTAGGTTTTAGTATTTACAAGTAAAATTACAATTTAAACTAATGTGAAAAGCCTCAGCACTAAAATGAAAAAAAAAAGTGGCTTCTCTCAGTGCATGCATATGTTAACAACTCTGATGCCTTTGTAACCTTTTTTGATCTAGTCTCAGCTTCAGTGAGCATGAGAGGATGATGCCACTTGCTGAAATCACAAGGTATTCCAGTTTTTGTATATGATAAAGATTTACAGAACAATAGACACTAGGTAGAAAGTTTAAAGAACTTACCTTTAGGGGAAAATTTTTATATTACAATCTTTTTTTACCTTATGCTATCATCTTTTTATATTAATAATAATACATGTGCTATATTAATAAATTAAATGTATAATTAATGAAAATTATTATACACACATCATGTGTGCATTTGCAATTTTATAATTGAATAAAGCTGCTAATCTTTTAATTTGGAGCCTGCAGCTTAAATTAAATATTATCAGGGAGCTTTTATTTCTTTATTTAATATTTATTTTTATTTTACATATATGAGTGTTTTACTTCATGTATGTTTGTATATCACTGGCATTCCATGTCAAGATTGCAATGAGTCACTCAGAACTAGGGTTACACATGTTTACAATTTATCACGCTGTTGATGGGAACCTAACCAAGGTCCTTCACAAGAGTTAAAAGTGCTCTTAACCACCGTCCATCTTTCTAGCACATATCATCTACTAGACTAAGCTCTTTAGGTTAAAAAAAAACCTGTGTTGTTCATCATGTCGTATTCATGCGGATGTTGTAGGATGATCTCTTCCACTAACTTCTTCACTAATCACAAATGCATGTGTGCATCTGTATTTGTGGCGTATACATGTGAACTTGAAAATACAATTGAGCCCTCTTTTTCTCACAAGAATATGAGTCAGTATTGTAATCTTCTATTTCTCTATCGCCAAGCTGATTTTAAATTACTTAATTAAATAAATTCAATAACAAAATGATCGTGGTTCCTGATCAAAATACCTTTTTTAAGCACCAAAGTTAAGACTGCTGAGTGAAACTGTAAAAATGTGTTGGGACCTAGTTTTCCAATGTACGGGAATGAATCTCTTTTAAAAAGAAATTCCAAAAGATCCTCACTATATCTTCATCTTCAGCAAACTCATGTATTTCATAATGTATGGAAAATAGTACTCGTCTTAATGTCGCATGTCCTCTCTTGTGGGAGGCTCTGAGATCACTATCTTCAGAAGTGGTTATGTAGCCTGTAGTGACTACAGAAACCAAGAAAGCAAAAATGGGACCATTGCCAGGATAGGGGAGGTGGTGGGAACAATAGGGAGCAGAATGGCAGCATGCAAGTATCTGATCAGGGAAATGGGGATGACAGGCTCCTTAGGCAGGGAGGAGGGAGGTAAACACAGAAGATAGCGAGTGGAAGTTAGAGGTGAGTAGTGGGATACAATTGACCAGATAGGGAAAATGGAAAATGGGTGGGTTCTTAGGTAAGTGTGAGGGAGGTAAATACAGAAGAAGGAGGAAGTTAGGTAAAATAACAATACAGATGGCTAAAGAGATGTAAGGAATAATACTGTTAATGATTTCCTCCCCTCATCCAGAAAAAAGAAAAATTAGTGTTTTTCTTGACAGCTAGGAGTTAGTTCTTTAATCTTAAATTAGAGTTCACCGTGGGTTTACATGATATATGAACAGAAACTGAATGGGCATCCATCTAGGACCATTTATCACCATAATGATTATACAATTAATAGGTTATGGAAAGTAAATTAATGGTCACCAATTGTTTCTGTATCTTGCATTCTAGATTCTGAGGATGTCAGATTTCACGGAAAAAGAATCATAAACAGATGAGTAAAGCAGTGAGATTATAATGAACTATCACTGTGATTGCATTGAAATTATGAGTTGAAATCATGGATAGTTGCAATATAGAGCATAGTAAACAGTAGAATATGAGACTTACCCACCTGATGTTTTTGTATTTCTTTTGTGATTTCCTCTACAGGACTTACATAGTTTGTTCAGTTGTATAAATTAACATTCTGTGCTCATCACTGCTGTTTTAGGTGTTAAGTATACAATGAGACAATCTAAATAAACAGGGTTAGATTTCTAAGACATGAGACTCAGGTGCAACATAGGGAAACAAAGTGTGAATTGTGAATAGATTTGACTATGAATGCATTTATTATCTACAATATGCTGTATGTACTGGAAATACATAGAGTGTTTATGGAAATGTAGTGTGTGATGTACAGTCGGGAACACCAAATGTTCCAGACAGGTTAATCAAGAATTAGCGAGGATGAGCTGAAGTGATGGCTCAGTGGTTAAGAGCATTGTATGCTCTTCCAAAGGACCAGGTTTAGATTCCCAAAAGCCACATGGCAGTTCACAACTGTCTGTTACTCCAGTCCCATCAGATTTGATATCGTTATACCAATGCACAAATAAAATTAAATAAATTATCAAAAAAGAATTAGTAGGAAAATAGAATGGTGATATATACATACTGTCCAGTTTATTGCAAATTTGATCTATAATATAAATATTTTTTCAGATATTAGAAATATTCCTACACTATGGTCTAAAGGTGAAGCCATCTCCATTATGTCCTCATTAGAGAATATCCTTTATTTCCAAGCTGGACTTGGAGTCTTAGCCAATATGTTTCTTAATTTTTTCTATACCTGTATAATCCTAGATCACAGGTGTAAGCCCATGGACCTGATCTCCTGTCAACTGACCTTCATTCACATAATGATGCTCCTCACTGCAGGGGAAATTTGGCTTGCAGACATATTTGAGTCATTGAATGTTAAGAATGACTTCAAATGTAAGGCAACTTTTTACATACACAGGGTGATGAGAGGCCTCTCCATCTGCATCACCTGCCTCCTGAGTGTGTCTCAGGCTGTCACTATCAGTCCCAGTACCTCTGTGTTGGCAAAATATAAACATAAACTGAAAAAACACATTTTTAATGCTTCCTTATATATTTGGTCTTTCAACTTGTCCTTCAGCAGTAGGTGGATCTTCTATGGTGGTGGTTTTATCAATGTAAGTGAGACCAACCAGATGAAAGTCTCTAAATTCTGCTCACTCTTCTCCATGAACTACATCATCAGAGGATTTCTTTTAACAGTGACAACTGCCAGAGATGTGTTTCTTGTAGGAGTCATGCTGACAACAAGCACATACATGGTGATTCTTTTGTTCAGACATCAGAGGCAATGCAAGCATCTTCATAGCATCCGCCAACTGAGAGCATCTCCTGAGAAAAGGGCCACACAGACCATCTTGGTGCTGGTGGTTTTCTTTGTGGCCGTTTACTGGGTTGACTTCATTATTTCATGCATCCCATTCCTCTTATGGACGTACAGCCCAGTCATCCTGACTGTTCAGAAGTTTGTGATGAATATTTATCCCACAATTACTCCTTTGGTACAAATCAGTTCTGATAACAGAATAATCAATGTACTGAAAATCCTGTGGTCAAAGAGGCACCAGATTTTTAAAAAAAGATGAATTTCTCTCTTCTTTCATAAAACAATTCTTTTTTTTTTTTTTTTTTTTTTGGTTTTTCGAGACAGGGTTTCTCTGTGTAGCCTTGGCCATCATGGACTCGCTTTGTAGACCAGGCTGGCCTCGAACTCACAGCGATCCGCCTGCCTCTACCTCCCGAGTGCTGGGATTAAAGGCGTGCGCCACCACGCCCGGCTTCATAAAACAATTCTTTTAATTTTATTTATATGTACAAGTGTTGTGCTTGTATGTATCTATGTGTGCATTCCTGGTTCTTGAATGTATTCATGTGTGTATTCCTGCTTCTCACAGACTTCTGAAGAGGTCGTGGAACCTCCTGAAACTGGAATTTCCAATGGGCACCAGTGCCATGCTGGTATAGCCCCAGTTATTTTTTGATTTTCTAAATTACAGACTGTCTTAAATTTTTATTGTTCAAATTACAAAGCAAATTTCATGTGATTTAAATAAAATTTGTGGCAATAAATATATCCATTCTCTTTTGCTGCCAAGTGCTATAAAGTTCTTATCATTGTATGTTGTAAGTTGATATTTCCACATTATTTTTTCTACTCTCTATATTTTACTTAATATGATAAAGGTGTTTTTGATTCTAAGATGAATCAAAAGACACTCCCTGCTACTAGTGACTTTTAAAGCCTTTCTTTTGAAAACATTTTAATCTACTCTTAGTAATCAAAAGTAGTGTAAATTGTATCTTTAGTTCTGTTATTATTTAAAGTTTTTCTGGATCATATACATAATGTGAATTTAAATTTTTCACTTCATCTACATTTAGTGAATTATTATTGGTAAATAAAAATTATTTGTATACACATACATGTTGTACAATGTGTTTTATATGGATGTGTGTTTTGTACACTTGTGTGTTTGTGCAAGTGTTCCCCACCATGCTCCACCACTTAAAAATTATGTTTTTTATAGACAAAATATTTTTCATACAATATAATCTGATTAGAGTTTTCCCTTCCCCTAGTCCTCCAAGTGCATCCTCATCTCCTCTCCCAAACAGATCCACACCCTTTTTGTCTCTCCTTAGGAAACAAACAGGCCTCTAAGTAATAATAAAATAAACCACAATAAGATAAAATAAAATAAGCAAAACCAGAATAGGATAAAAGCAATAGAACAACTAGAGTCAGAGAAAAAGCACAGTTAGCACCCAAGTTCAACACAGGTATCCATAAAGACACAAATCAATTGTAATAGATGCAAAGGTCCTATAAGAATTGCATTGAGTATTGAGTTCCTTTTTTTTTTTTTCTTGTGCATCTTCGGGAGGGCAGGAGGCCTACCCTTAAGAGTAATATATTTACCCAATGAGATTCCTTTGGAGAAAACTAATGTTTAACTTCCAGCTGGGCACCAAATGGAGTTGGCTTCTAATTAGGGATGGGGGCATGCATCTACTATTTCTGTTGTAGGACCCCATGTGGTGCAGATCTGTGTGGGCCCTGTGCATATTGTCCCAATCTGTGGGTTTATATGTGTGTCTATTTTGCTGTGTTTAGAAGGCCTTGTTTCCTTTGTGGCCTCTATCCTTCTGGCTCTTGTAGTCTTTCTAAAATCTTCTGAAAAGAATTCCCTCTGCGGCCCAGAGGATGAATTTGTTGGAGACATCCCATTTAGAAATAAGTGTTTCAAGGTATCTTATTTTCTTCATATTTTCTAGCTATGGGTCTCTGTATCTGTTCCCTTCTGCTGCTTGGCAAAGCTTCTCTGATAATGCCTGAGCAAACCTTCTATCTTTGAATCCACCAGAATGTCACGAGGAGTCACTTTATTGCTACATTCTTCTAGAAAAACTTGAGAATTTTGTTTTCTCCTTAATCTCTGGCCCATTTAGTCTCAGGTTCTTGATCACCAGAGAAGTGGTGGGCATGTTTTCCATCTCATGGAGTATTTCCTTTAAATAAAATCAGTTATTAGTTGGTTACACCCAGTAGCTTTGTGCCAGTATTGAACCAGTAACTCTTGCAAGCAGGTCACCATTATTGAGCAAAGTGTTCTTTAGCTAGGTTGGTGTTTAATGTTTTTCTTATGTAGTGCTCCTGGTACTGTCTAATACCAGGAACTCTGATGCATAGCAATGAAGGCTCTAGATAGTGTCCATCTGAAATTCTTCATGTCCAATGAGTTATGTAACTTATCTTCAGGAACAGTGTCTTACCATCAGTTTGTGGAGAACAGAAAAACAAACAAACAAACAACAACAACAACAAAAAACAAAACGATCTTGACAATACCCTTGGTGGTTTGGATGTTCCGTGGAGATTTTTTTGGCCAACAACTCGATTAGATTTAACAGATTCTTGGCACTGGAAGCTTCATTTAGTGAATAGAGATTTCATTTGGGGTTCTGCCTCCCCTGTTATTTGGTGACTTCATTAGATTGCCCTTGTATATGTATATATTTTAGGAAGCTCTATTGTGCTATGTTTCCATATGATCCCTTAAATGTTCCTTTTATTTTATCTGTCCTTCCCTGCATTCACCTTCTTTACCCCCTCCCTCTTCCAATTTGAAACTCCATTCTAGCCCCCCTTTATTTATCCATAACTATCTATTCCATTTTCTCTTTTAATTTTTTTGATGGGCCAACAATTTATGTTTTATTCTTTGATAATTACTATTTAAAACAATGCAGATAATAGAAAAAAAGTTTCCCCAAAGTGTAATACATAAGGATCACTATTTGGACGCATGGGAGAACAGCAAAATAAAAGGATCCAGAGGGTCCTAGAAATCTACAAGTAGAACAATATGATAGGCAGATTTGGGCCCAGGGGTCCCGCTCAAACTAAGGCACCAGCCAAGGACAATACAGGAGGTAAACTTTAAACCCCTTCCCAGATCTAGCCAATGGTCAGAATATTCTCCACAGTTGAGTGGAGAGTGTGATATGACTTTCTCACGTACTCTGGTGCCTCACATTTGACCATGTCCCCTGGAGGGGGAGACCTGGTGGCACTCAGAGGAAGGACAGCAAGTAGCCAAGAAGAGACTTGATACCCTATGAGAATATATAGGGGGACGTAATCCCCCTCAGGAACAGTCATAGGGGAGGGGAATAATGGGAAAATGGGGGGGGGGAGGAATGGGAGGATACAAGGGATGGGATAAACATTGAGATGTAACAAGAATAAATTAATAAAAAAAAATTAGAGAAAAAAAAAGGATCACTATTTGTCTGCACTCGAGATAGGAGCATTCTTCTTTTTTTTTTTTAAATTTAATTTTATTACTCATGTATAAGACAAACTACATACAGCAGGGAGAACCATGTGACAATCATGAGAATAATGAGTTCTATACATGTTACATTCATAGTAACTTGGCCATCTGCATTTGTCTCATTTAAAGGAAGTGTTTTTTCTGTCTTGTTGGGTCTAGATTTCTGAATGAGATTCAATATTTATCCTATCTCAGCTCTAATAGCTTAACTTCTTTATCTTGATCTAAAACGATCTTGTCCCCTAACCAACTAAACTTGGTTGTAAAACTATACTATCTTGTCTTCAATGCCCCTCAGAGACTTGAGAAGGGATAAAACTTAAATTAGTGAGTGGACCAGAAGTGTGGGTTAGCAGCTTCCAAAATGTATAAATTGACTTAAGACAGTTTACTGCCTGACCAGTCACCAAAAACACTTTATAGTGTTGGAGCCTCATCTTCAGCTTTCTGGCCCAATATCTCTGCCAGACTTGTGCACAGGGCAGGAACTATTGAGGACTTGCTTACCCTGACTTGGCCGAATGTGGCCCTTGACTCTGCTTGCACCTAAGTAGCCCATTTTTAGGCAGATTCTGTTTGTGGCAGGAACAAGGACATTTTGCCCAGTGGCTATTTTGCCAACGTTGAAGCCATGTCCATAAGGAAGCTCTTTGATGTCATCATCTTCTTTGAGGCCGACTGGGTGTTGTCAGGAGTTAATTTGTCTTGTTGTCGAAGAAATTTAGGATTGTAAGAACAGCTTTAAATGCCATATTCTGTGTGTCTCTGAGGTTTTTGAAGACCTTATTCAACTATTTTACCTCATATATTGATAGAGTCATATCTATCTGTTAGACTTAGGTTATATATTCTTGTGTTAAAATCTGCCAAGTATTTGACATGCCTATGATTTGTATCTATATACTAAATTCTATAGCCATGACTTAGACATAACCTTCAGTATAAGTAACAATTAAAGCCTTGAGTTAAGGAGTAGGTTCAATCATCTAGCTTTTGTTCTATCCTCCCTCTATGTTCCTAAATCTCCCTTTCTTTGCTTTCAGATCCCGTCTCCTTGCCTATGTATGTAAGATAAAGGCAGAGGGAGACGTTCCTTCATTTCCCCTAATTTTTTCTCTGTATAAGACCAATAATGACTTATGACAACCTCCCAATGAGAATAAGCATTTGTAGAGCAAGTGAGTAAACAGAACCCTATACAACCCCCTCTTTGAGGGAACGGGGCATTGTTCTCTTAAGGTTTCTTCAGGTTCAATTGGGGCACATAATACCTTGGAGTGGGCTCCCAAAATTGGAGGGAATGGTTAAGCCCTCTAGTGATTGCATTTGTGGTTCAGTTTCTAAGTGTTGAGAGATTCCAGGCTCAGTAGGAGATTGAAATGGTGGGCCAAATTGGATCAGAAATTTTCTACAATGTTGTCCAGGAAGCTGTCCAACTCTGATGAGTAAAAGCAACATAGTCATCCGGGGTTGGAACTAGGGGGATGCAGGATGCCAGTGTCCATCGTGCTGGGAGGAATGATTCCTGTCAGGTCTGATCCAGCTGGCTAATTTGTTCTGAAAACATAATTTCTCACTAGTATTATACAGTTCTAACTATAATTGTATGAGGTATATGGGATGCACAGTTTTCTGGTCATTGTATGGGTCAACATAAGGCATTTGCAAATTTTCCTCCTTGCCTTACTATTAGTGGCCTCTAATAGTAAGTCACAGAGAATCTGTGGTCCACATGAGGCCTCTCTAAGCTTTTACATTTATATCTCTGCTAGTCTCAGAACTATTCCCATGTAGTGGGATTAGAAATATAAATTACCTGCTTGTTCTGTAGTTTGAGTTCTTTATATCCCAATTGTGGCCCCTTCTCTCATCCCCTCCTGATCCCATGCGTCCCTCTTCTACTCCTGATCCCATCCCCTCTCTCATTTCCTTTCCCTCCTTCCCCTAGTCTTTAGATAGGGGAACTCTCCTTCCCTAACATCTGATCTTAGTTTATCTACGATCCCAAATACTATATATGATCTCTTCCTTTGTGGCCTGGTTGGGCCACCCTACACCATCCAGACTCTGTCCAGTGTCCAGCTTTAAGTCTCTGTAGTTGTCCCTGTAGTCTGCTGGGAGGAGTCTCTCCTAGGTTGTCTGTGTTGGTTTAAAATCCACATATGAGTGAGTATATACCATGCATGTCTTTTTGGGTCTGGGTTATCTCGCTTAGAATGATCATTTCTAATTCCATCCATTTGCCAGCAAAACTCAAGATTTCCTTTTTTTAAATTTTATTTTATTAATTTATTCATATTACATTTCAATGGTTATCCCCTTCATTGTATCCCCTGATTCCTCCCTCCCATTTTCCCCTTACTCCCCTCCCCTATGACTGTGACTGAAGGGGACTTCCTCCCCCTGTATATGCTCAGAGGGTATCAAGTCTCCTCTTGGTAGTCTGTTATCCTTCCTCTGAGTGCTACCAGGTCTCCCCATTCAGGGGATATGGTCAAATATGAGGATTTCCTTGTGCTTAATAGCTTAATAGTATTCCATTGTGTAGATGTACCACAGTTTTTAAATTCATTCTTCAATGGAAGGACATCTCAGTTGTTTCCAGGTTCTGTCTATTATGAATAAGGTGGCTATGAACATAGTTGCACAGATGTCTTTGTTGCATGATGGGGCATCTTTCGGGTATATGCTCAGGAGTGGTATAGCTGGGTCTTGGGATGGAGCTATTCCCAATTTTCTGAGAAAGCACCATATTCCTTTCCAGAGTGGTTGAACAAGTTTGCACTCCCACCAGAAGTGGAGAAGTGTTCCCCTTTTGCCACATCCTCTCCAGCATGTTTTGCCATTCGATTTATTGATCTTTGCTAATCGGATAGGTGCAAGACGCTCTGGCTAGAACTATGAGTACTATATTGAAGAGATCTGGAGAGAGTGGACAGCTTTGCCTTGTTCCCGATTTTAGAGGAATTTCCCTGAGTATCTCACCATTTAATTTGATTTTGGCTATTGGCTTGTTGTATAAAGCCTTTATTATGTTGAGGAAAGTGCCTTGTATCCCCGATCTCTCTAAAACTTTAAACATGAATGGGTGTTGGATTTTATCAAATGCTTTCTCTGCATCTAAAGAGATGATCATGTGGTTTTTTATTTTCAGTTTGTTTATATAGTGGATTACATTGATGGATTTCCGTATATGAAACCATCCCTGCACGCCTGGAATGAAGCTTATCAGGTCGTGGTGAATAATATCTTTGATGTGTTCCTGTATTCATTTTGCAAGTATTTTATTTAGTATTTTTGTATTGATGTTCATAAGAGAAATTGGCCTGAAATTCCCTTTCTGTGTTGAGTCTTTGTGAGGTTTAGGTATCAATGTGACTATGGCCTCATAGAATGAATTTGGTAATGCTCCATCCATTTCTATCTTTTGGAGTAGCTTGAATAGTATCAGTATTAGCTCCTCTTTGAAGGTCTGGTAGAATTCTGCACTGAAACCATCTGGCCCTGGGCTTTTTTTGGTTGGGAGACTATCAATGATTGCTTCTATTTCTGTAGGGGAAATGGGACTATTTAGCTTGTTTATCTGTTCTTCACTCAACTTTGGCAAGTGAAATTGATCAAAAAAAAAATCGTCCATTTCTCTTAGATTTTCAAATTTTGTGGCATATATGTCTTCAAAGTAGGATCTTATGATTCTTTGTATTTCTTCAGTGTCTGTTGTTATGTCTCACATTTCATTTCTGATTTTGTTGATTTCAATATTGTCTCTCTCCCTTTTAGTTAGTTTGGCTAATGGTCTGTCTATCTTGTTGATTTTCTCAAAGAAAAATCTTGGTTTTGTTGATTCTTTGAACTGTTTTCTTAGATTCTAATTTGTTAATTTCAGCCCTGAGTTTGATTATTTCCAGATGTCTACTCCTTTTGGGTGTTTCTGCTTCTTTTTTTTCTAGGGCTTCCAGTTGTGTCGTTAAGATGCTTATGTGTGATGTTTCCAATTTCTTTTTAAAGGCACTTAGTGCTATGAATTTCCTTCTTAGCACTGCTTTCAATGTATTCCACAAATTTGGGTATGTTGTTCCTTCATTGTCATTGAATTTCAGAAACTCCTTGATTTCTTTTTTTATTTCTTCCCTGACCCAGGTGTCATTTAGTAGAGAGTTGTTTAGTTTCCACGTATGTGTAGGCTTTTTGTTATTTCTGTTGTTGAATTGCAGCCTAAGAGCATGGTGATCTGATAGGATGCAAGGTATTATTTCTATCCTCTTGTATCTGTTGAGGCTTGCTTTGTAACCTACGATGTGATCAATTTTGGAGAAGGTTCTATGGGGTGCAGAGAAGAAGGTATATTCTTTCTTGTTTGGGTGAAAGGTTCTATAGATATCTGTTAAATCCTGTTGACTCATGGCATTGGTTAATGATGTTATTTCTTGGCTTAGTTTCTGTTTCAATGACCTATCCTTCTGTGAGAGTAGGGTGTTGAAGACTCCCACTATTATTATGTGGGGATCGATGTGTGGTTTAAACTTCTTTAGCAGATCTTTTACAAATGTGGGTGCCTTTGTATTGGGAGCATAGATGTTCAGAATTTTGATGTCATCTTGGTTGACTTTACCTTTGATGAGTATGAAGTGTCCTTCTGCATCCCTTTTGATTAATTTTTGTTGAAAGTCTATTTTGTTCGATGTTAAAATGGCTACGCCTGCCTGCTTCTTGTTACCATTTGCTTGGAGTATTTTTTCCAACCTTTTACCCTGAGGTAATGCCTATCGTTATGGGTGAGATGTGTTTCTTGAATGCAGAAGAATGTTGGATCTTGTTTATGCACCCATTCAGTTAGTCTGTGTCTTTTTATTGGAGAATTGAGACCATTGATGTTGAGAGATATTAATGACAAGTGACTGTTAAGAGTCTTAATTTTGATGTTGGTTCTAGTCGAGCGTTTGTGTAGTTGTGTTTTTGCCACGGTATAGTTATCTATTTTCTGAGTAGTTTTGTTTATACCTTGGCCCTTTGTGATGGAGTTTTCCTTCTAGTACCTTCTGTAAAGCAGGATTTATGGATAGGTACTGTTTTGATTTGTTTTTGTCATGGAATATTTTGTTTTCTCCATCAATGGTCATTGATAGTTTTGCTGGGTAAAGTAGTCTGGCCTGGCATCTGTGGTCTCTTAGGGTTTGCAGGATCTCTGTCCAGGCCCTTCTGGCTTTTATGGTCTCTGCTGAGAAGTCGGGTGTAATTCTCATAGGTTTGCCCTTAAATGTTGTTTGGTCCTTTTCCCTTGCAGCTTTTAATATTTTTTCTTTGTTCTGTATTTTTTTGTGTTTTGATTATTATGTGACGGGCAATTTTTCTTTTCTGGTCAATTCTATTTGGTGTTCTGTAGGCCTCTTATATGTTCATAGGCATCTCTTTCTTTAGATTGGGGAAATTTTCTTCTATGATATTGTTGAGAATTGTTTCTGGGCCTTGGAGTCTGATATCTTCTCTTTCTTCAATGCCTATTATCCTTTCATGCCTATTCTTCCATTCATGGTGTCCTTGATTTCTTGGATGTTTTATGTCAGGATTTTTCCGGATTTGGCATTTTCTTTAATGGTTGCTTCAAAATCTGTGATTGTATCTTCTGGACCTGAGATTAGTTCCTCCATTCCTTGGATTCTGTTAGAAAAATCTCACCTTTGTATAGTAAAAACGATCCTACACAATAAAAGATCTTTGGGAGGAATCTCCATACCTGATCTCAAGCTGTACTATAGAGCAACAGTAATTAAAACAGCATGGTACTGGCACAGCAATAGGCTAGTGGATCAATGGAATTGAACTGAAGACCCAGAGATGAAACCACACACATTTGGTCACTTGATTTTTGACAAAGAATCCAAATCCATTCAATGGAAAAACGACAGCATCTTCAACAAATGGTGCTGGTCTAACTGGATATCTACATGTAGAAAAATGCAATTAGACCCCTATTTGTCACCATGCACAAAACTCAAGTCCAAGTGGATTAAAGACCTCAACCTAAAAACAGTGACATTAATCCAGTTAGAGGAAATAGTGAGGAAGACTCTGGAATACATAGGCACAGGAGACAACTTTCTGAACAGAACACCAACAGCCCAGGCCTTAACGTCAACAATTAATAAATGGGACCTCATGAGGCTGAGAAGCTTCTGTAAGGCAGGTGACACTGTCAAGAGAACAAAGCGACAACCTACAGACTGGGAAAAGAGCTTCACCAACCCTACATCTAACAAAGGTCTAATATCCAAAATATATAAAGAACTCAAGAAATTAAGCACCACCAAACCAAATAACCCAATAGAGAAATGGGGCTCAGAACTAAACAGAGAATTCTCAACAGAGGAATATCAAATGGCTGAGAAACACTTAAAGAAATGCTCGACCTCATTAGTCATCAGAGAAACGCAAATCAAAAGGACACTGAGATTCCATCTTACGCCCATCAGAATGGCTAAGATCAATAACTCAACTGACACCACATGCTGGTGAGGATGTGGAGAAAGAGGAACACTCCTTTATTGCTGGTGGGAATGCAAACTATTACAACCACTTTGAAAATCTATCAGGTGCTTTCTCAGAAAAATGGGAATAGGGCTTCCTCAAGACCCAGCTATTCCACTCCTTGGAATATACCCAGAAGATGCACTACCACACAACAGGGACATATGCTCAACCATATTCATAGCAGCCTTATTCATAATAGCCAGAACATGGAAACAACCTAAGTGTCCCTCAGTAGAAGAATGGGTAAAGAAACTGTGGTACATTTACACTATGGAATACCACTCAGCTATTAAAAACAAGGAATTCCCGAAATTCGCGGACAAATGGATTGAGCTAGAAATTATCATAATGAGTGAGTTCACCCAGAAGCAAAAAGAGTTAAATGGTATATACTCCCTTATATCGAGACACTAGTCCAAGGGGCATGTCCCCATGGAAAACTTTACCTACCAGGAAAGTGGGTCAGAGGGGAGGACATCCTATTGAGCCTTTAGGTGTGAGAAGCCTGGGAGAATGAGGAAATAGAAGGATCCAGAGGGTCCTGGAAAACTACAGGCGGGTCTGGGCCCTAGGGTCCTCCTCAAACTATGGCACCAGCCAAGGAAAATATAGGCAGTAAACTTTGAACCCCTACTCAGACTAGCCATTGGACAGAACATTCTCCACCGTTAAGTGGAGAAGGAGATCTGACTTTCACACAAACTCTGGTGCCCCATATTTGACCATGTCCCTTGGATGGGGATGCCTGGTGGCACTCAGAGGAAGAATAATAGGTCATCAAGAAAAGACTCGATACCATTATGAGCATATACAGGGGCAGGAGGTCACCCTCAGTCACAGACATAGGGGAGGGGAATGGGGGGAAGCGGGAGGGAGGGAGGAATGGGAGAATACAAGGGATGGGCTAACAACTGAGATGTAATTTGAATAAATTAATAATAAATAAAGGGAAAAAAAGCTCACCTCTCTTTTGCTCGCCTTCTTCTCTGAGGTCTCATGTTCTCGTTTTTCTTCTGTCTCTGTGTTTATCATTGAATCCATTTTCATCTTCAGATATTGAACTGAACTGATTTTTTTATTTCTTTCATCTGATTCTTTGTACATTCCTCCATTTCTTCCATTGCCTCTTTACAGGGCTTCAGAGCTTGAACCGTTTTATTGATTTTTTTTCATCTGGTTTTGTATTTTCCTGAAAATTATCCAGTTCCACTCTATGTGCTTCTTTTATGTCTCTCACCTGTTTGGTTGTGTCTTCCTGCATTTGCTTATGAATTTTATTTGTTTCTTCCTTTATCATCCTCATTACTAAGGATTTGAAGTCATTTTCTTGTATTTCCATTGTGTTTGAGTTTTCTGGGTTGTTTTCTTTGGGATAGCTGGAAATTGGAGATGCCATATTGGTTTGTGTGTGTGTGTGTGTTTGTGTGTGTGTGTGTGTGTGTGTGTGTGTGTGTGTGTATATGCTTTTATGCTGTCCTTTAGACATCTTGCCATCTCTGTTTTTGTTGGGTAGCTTCCAGAGTTGGGTGGAGGGAGTCTGATGTTAGATTCACTTGTTTTCTCACAATTTCCCTAGGCCGGAAGCTCTGATGCTTCACTGGTGTGGTTGGCAGGAGGCTAGCCCTGTTGTTTTGGACTCTCACATCCCGTGATATTCAGCTCCTTTGTACTGTGGGTCCTGCAATCATTCTGGGTCTCTGAATGAGCGTTGGGTCAGGCCAAAGTGTCCACAGCCTTCTGAGTCCCCTGCCAAGTCCAGCCAGGGACACTGGGCCCAAACCAGCCCTGAGCTCAGCTAGATTCTCAGGTCCCGAACCATCTGCCAAGCTCAGCTAGGGACTCTAGGCACAATCCATGCACGGAGCTCCCCTAGGGACTCTGAGCCTAAAATGCATGGAAAATCCAGCCAGAGTTTTTGGGCTGGGACTGGGCTTCAAGCTCAGCTATGGGCTTTTGGCCTAAAGCGCATACTGTGGTCAATTATAGTCTCAGGGCCTGAAACGTCCACCAAGCTCAGCCAGGAATTCTGGACTCAAACTGTGCACCGTGTCCAACCAGAGTCTCAGAGCCAGGACTGCGCCAAAACGTTGAGCATTTCTTTAAGTGTTTCTCAGCCATTCTACATTCCTCTTTTGAGAATTCTCTGTTTAGTTCTGTTGCCCATTTTTTTTTTTTTTTTATGATTTTGGTTATTTATTTCTTTGAGAATGGTACAGTTATAGAACAAATGACTATGGTATGCTCCTAAGTGACACAGTGTTCATGGGTCAGTAGTTTGTGCAGATTCTGTTGGACTGTGATTCTGAGTCCTATGTTACCCCATGGAACATTCTGGTGGGGAATGAGCTCTTTTTTTTTTATTTTTTTATTTTTTTTATTAATTTATTCTTGTTACATCTCAATGTTTATCCCATCCCTTGTATCCTCCCATTCCCCCCCCCCATTTTCCCATTATTCCCCTCCCCTATGACTGTTCCTGAGGGGGATTACGTCCCCCTATATATTCTCATAGGGTATCAAGTCTCTTCTTGGCTACTTGCTGTCCTTCCTCTGAGTGCCACCAGGTCTCCCCCTCCAGGGGACATGGTCAAATGTGAGGCACCAGAGTACGTGAGAAAGTCGTATCACACTCTCCACTCAACTGTGGAGAATATTCTGACCATTGGCTAGATCTGGGAAGGGGTTTAAAGTTTACCTCCTGTATTGTCCTTGGCTGGTGCCTTAGTTTGAGCGGGACCCCTGGGCCCAAATCTGCCTATCATATTGTTCTACTTGTAGATTTCTAGGACCCTCTGGATCCTTTTATTTTGCTGTTCTCCCATGTGTCTCTCATTTAGAGTCCCAATAGAATGCCTTCCCCTCTGTCCCAGTTTCCTGGTAAGTGAAGGCTTTCGTGGGACATGCCCCTTGATGATGCCCATTTTTTAATTGTGTTGTTTGGTTTGGTAGTGTTTAATTTCTTGAGTTCTTTATATGCTTTAGATATCAGCCCTTTGTCAGATGTAGGGTTGGTAAAGTTTTTTCCCAATCTGTGGGCTGTTGCTTTGTTCTGCCGACAGTGTCTTTTGCCTTGCAGAAGATTCTCAGCCTCATAAAGTCCCATTTATTAATTGTTGATCTTAGAGCCTGAGCTGTTGGTGTTTTGTTCAGGAATTTGTCTCCTGTGCCAATGAGTTTAGGGTCTTACCCATGTTTTCTTCTAACAGATTTAGTGTGTTTGGTTTTATGTTGAGGTCTTTAATCCAGTTGGACTTCAGTTTCATGCAGGGTGATAAATATGGATCTATTTGCATTTTTTACATGTAGACATCCAGTTGGACCAGAACCATTTGTTGAATATGCTTTCTTTTTTCCATTGTATCGTTTTGGCTTCTTTGTCAAAAATCAAATGGTCATATGTGTGTGGATGTATGTCTGGGTCCTCAGTTCAATTCCATTGGTCAACTGGCCTATTTCTATACCAGTACCATGCTGTTTTTATTACTGTTGCTCAATAGTACAGCTTGAGATCTGGAATGGAGATTCCTCCGGTAGATCTTTTATCATATAGGGTTGATTTAGCTATCCTGGTTTTTTTGTTTTTCCATATGAAGTTGAGGATTGATCTTTCCAGTTCTGTAAAATATTGTATGGGTATTTTGATAGGGATTGCATTAAATTTGTAGATTGCTTTTGGTTAGGATGACTGTTTTTACTATGTTGATTCTCCCAGTCCATGAGCATGGGAGATCTTTCCATTTTCTGATATCCTCTTCAATTTCTTTCTGTAGAAATTTGAAGTTTTTTTTCATAAAATCTTTCACTTGCTTGGTTAGATTTACACCCAGATATTTTATGTTGTTTGAGGCTATTGTGAAGTGAGTGGTTTCCCTAATTTCTTTCTCTGCCTTTTTGTCATTTGTATATAGGAGGGCTACTGACTTTTCCCTGTTAATTTTGTATCCTGCCACTCTGCTAAAGCTGTTCATCAGTTGTAGGTGTGCTTTGGTTGACTTTTGGGGGTCGCTGATGTATATTATCATATCATCTGCAAATAGTGAAACTTTAACTTCTTCCTTTCCTATATGTATCCCCTTGATCTCCTTTAGCTGTCTTATTGCTCTAGATAGGACTTCTAGTATTATATTGAAGAGCAATGGAGAGAGTGGGAAGCCTTGTCACATCCCTGAATTCAGTGGGAGCAACTTAAGTTTCTCGCCATTTAGCTTGATGTTGGCAATAGGTTTTCTGTATATAGCCTTTACTATGTTTAGGTATGTGCCTTGTATCCCCGATTCTCTAAGACTTTTAACATGAAAGGGTGTTGGATTTTGTCGAATGCTTTTTCCATATCTAAAGAGATGATCATGTGATTCTTGTCCTTCAGTTTATTTATATGATTAATTGCATTGATGGATTTCCTTATATTGAACCACCCCTGCATGCCTGGTATGAAACCTACTTAGTCATGATGAATGAGATTGTTGATGTGATCTTGTATTCGGTTTGCGAGAATTTTATTGAGTATTTTTGCGTCTATGTTCATAAGGGAGATTGGTCTAAAATTCTCTTTCTTTGTTGAATCTTTGTGTGGCTTAGGTATTAAGGTGATTGTGGCTTCATAGAATGAGTTTGGTAGAGTTCCTTGTGTTTCTATTTTGTGGAGTAGTTTGAGGAGTATTGGTATTAGTTCTTCTTTGAAGGTTTGGTAGAATTCTGCTCTGAATCCATGTGGTCCAGGGCTCTTTTTGGTGGGGAGACTTTTGATGACTGCTTCTATTTCCTTAGAGGATATAGGACTGTTTAATTTGTTTGCCTGATCTTGATTTAAATTTGGAAAGTCGAATTTATCAAGGAAATTGTCCATATCCCTTAGATTTTCACATTTTTGTGGTGTATAGGCTTTTGAAGTAAGACCTAATGATTCTTTGGATTTCCTCAGTGTCTGTTGTTATTTCTCCCTTCTTATTACTAATTTTGTTAATTTGTGTACTCTCCCTTTGCCTTTTAGTGAGTTTGGCTAAGGGTTTGTATATTTTGTTGATTTTCTCAAAGAACCAGCTCTTAGTTTCATTGATTTTTTCTATTGTTTTATTTGTTTCTACCTTATTGATTTCAGCCCTGAGTTTGATTATTTCCAGATGTCTACTCCTCTTGGGTGAGTCTGCTTCTTTTTTTTCAAGAGTTTTCAGGTGTTCTATTAAGTTGCTTATATGTGATGTCTCCAGTTTCTTTGTGAAGGCACCCAGTGCTATGAATTTTTCTCTTAGCACTGCTTGCATTGTGTCCCAAAGGTTTGGATATGTTGTGCCTTCTTTTTCATTAAACTCTAGGAAGTCTTTGATTTCTTTCTTTATTTCATCCCTGACCCAGTTGTCATTGAGTAGAAGATTGTTCAGTTTCCATGTGTTTGTAGGCTTTTTGTTATTTCTATTGTTGTTGATGCTCAGCTTTAGGGCATGGTGGTCTGATAGGATGCAAGGCATTATTTGAATTTTTTGTATTTATTGAGGCTTGTTTTGTGTCAAATTATATGGTCTATTTTGGAGAAGGTTCCATGTGGCACAGAGAAGAAAGTATAATCTTTTCTATTTTGGCAAAAAGCTCTGTGAATATCTGTTAGGTCCATTTGATGCATGACCTCTGTTAGCTTGATTATTTCTCTATTTAATTTTTTCCTGGAGGATCTGTCCATTGGGGATAGTGGGGTGTTGAGGTCTCCCACTATTATTGTGTTGGGATCAATGAGTGATTTAAACTTTAAAAGTATTTCTTTTACAAATGCAGATGCCCTAATATTTGGGGCATAGATATTTAGGATGGTGATGTCCTTTTGGTGGGTTTTTCCTTTGATTATGACATAGTGTCCTTCTCGATCTTTCATTTTTTTTTTTAATGCATGCCACGTGAAATTTTTATTGGTAAACTAATTAAAATAATGATAACAAATTAATAGGAGATCTGAAGCAGAAAACTAAGGTTTTGAGTAAATATATAATGAAAGTCAGAAGTATGCAATAAAATGTGAGGAAGGAAAGCCAACTATGCTTTCTTTTTTTTTCTTATCTTTCTTGATCAATTTTAATTGAAAGTCTATTTTGTCTGATATTAAAACGGATACTCCTGCTTGCTTCCTGAGACCATTTGCTTGAAAAAAATTTCCAGCCCTTTATTCTCAAATAATGTCTGTCTTTTTTGATGAGATGTGTTTCTTGAATGCAACAAATTGAAGGATCATGTTTTTGCATCCATTTTGTGAGCCTGTGCCTTTTTATTGGGGAGTTTAAGCCATTGATGTAGACAGATATTATTGACCAAGGGTTATTGGATCCTTTTATTGTGGAATTAGTGTTGAGTGTGTGTGGCAGTGTCTGTTTTGGTTCTGCTAATGTGTGATTATCTGTATGCTGCATTTTCTTGGGTGTGGCTGCTCTCGTTTTGATGATGTATTCCTTCTACTATTTTCTGTAGAGCAGGGTTGGTGTTTAGATACTGTAAACAGTATCTTGTTTTCTCCATATATGTTGATGGAAAGTTTTGCTGGATGTAGTAGTCTAGTTTTGCATCTGTGGTCTCTTAGAGTCTGCATAATCTCAGTCCAGGCTCTTCTGGCTTTCATAGTTTCTGTTGAAAAATCAGGTGTAGGTCTGATGGGTCTACCATTATATTTTATTTTGCCTTTCTCTCTTGCAGGCTTTAGTATCTTTTCTTTATTCTGCAAGTTTAGTGTTTTGATTATTATGTGCAGGAATGAACTTATTTTCTGGTCTAGCGTACTTGGTGTTCTGTAGGCCTCTTGTATGCTCAAGGGTATCTCTTTCTGTAGATTGGGGAAGTTTTCTTGTATTATTTTCTTGAAGACATTCCCTGGCCCTTGGGACTTTGCATCTTCCTTTTCATCAACTCCTAAAATACTGAGGTTATGCCTTCTCATGATGTCCTTGATTTCTTGGATGCTTTGTGTCTCTGATTTTTCTGTTTTAAGATTCTCTTTGAGAGATGTATCAATTTCTTCTATTGTATCTTCAGCACCTGAGGTTCTCTCTTCCATGTGTTGTATTCTGTTAGTTATATTTGTCTGTTGGATTCCTGCTTCCTTTTGTAACTGTTCCATTTCACTTTTTTTCTCAATTTGTAATTTTTTAATATTGTCTACTTCTGTTTTCATGTCTTGAATTGTTTTATTTAATTCCTTCACCTGTTTGCTTGTGGTTTCTTGTTTCTGCTGGATGGCTTCTATTCATTTGTTCATTCTATCCTAGAATTCCTGGAAGGATCTATCCATTTCCTCTTTATAGTTCTCCAATAGCTGTATAAGCATGGTTTTGAGGTCACCTTCCTGTGACTCTGCCATAGTAGGGTATCTGTTGGTTTCTGGGCTTTCTGGTGGAGCCATAATGTCTTGGTTTTTGTTATTAGACCTCTTATTCTTTCCTTTAGGCATCTGCTTACAAGGCTCAGGCTTTCTGAGCTGGTGTTCTCTGGGGTGAGTACCTTTGATAGGGCACTGTTTTCTATACTGGGTTCTCAGACTCTGCCTTCCTGTATCTATATTTGTTTGAGCTCTGCCACCTGGATTCTGTGGATTTATAGGGCTCCTCTGGCTGCTTGTCTCCTCTGAGAGATTCATCACACAATGAATTTGTGTTTTGGATGTCAGAGGCTGTGTGACTTCTGTTTTGTTAATCTTTTGCTCTGTAGACAGACCCCTCTGTTTTGTTGTATTGATCTGTCCAGCAGTCTAACCTTCTCTTTCTCCCTGCTGGTTGTAGGCCTCCACTGAAACAAGGCGCTAGTCCACTGTCACCACTGCTGCTGCTCACCGTCCCTTGCATCCCCTGTTGCTTGCCACATCCCGCTGCTGATCTCGGTAATCCCTCCCACAAATCACCACTATAGGTGTTTTGTTTTCCACAGCCTACCTCAGCAAGACCCGCTGATGTTGCTGGCACCACAGTAGCCACAGATGTCGCTGTCATTTCAGCTCCTGTTGCTGCGGCTGCCCCTGGCCCGATGCTCTGCTCCCCAGGGGGTCCATGCTTTTTCTCCGTGTTTGAGGGTGCACAAGTTTGTCCCTATTTTGTTCCTGGCGCACTATGGTTCTTCCGCTATAGTGGCGTGGGGAGCTTGGTGTTCCTGCTTAAGAAATAAGTCCAACCTGCTGTCCTTCCTCTGAGTGCCACCGAGACTTGATACCCTATGAGCATATACAGGGGGAGGTAATCCCCCTCAGGAACAGTCATAGGGGAGGGGAATAATGGGAAAATGGGAGGGAGGGGAAGAATGGGAGGATACAAGGGATGGGATAAACATTGAGATGTAACAAAAATAAATAAATTAAAAAAAAAAAAAGAAATAAGTCCAATTTTCTGCCTTGATTTCTCTGGCATCTAAACAAGGTCCACACCGCTCGCCGACATCTCGGAATCGCCCGTTAGGTGCAATCTTAATGGAAAAACATATAAACATTTATCCTGTTTATATGCTTTAACCTCTTGGACCCTGTAAATCTTAAAATTTCTCAAATTATGTCATGAAAAACTGTTGTTTTTAATATACAATGAACTTGTGGAATGAAGACATAGATAAGAAATGTTTAATAGGTATGAGTTTTAATGGAAAACATGTATTGTATTATCTTGTTGTAATGTTTATTTCATCTATTTTTGTGCATAATTGCTTTGATGGCTATGAGGTAATCTTTCTTCTTACATAGAAAGCGAAAGCATTTTCTGAGAAAATATATAAACTCAAGTACAAAATTCAGTAAAGCCCCTTTACTTCATCCATTCTATGTATGTATGTGTGTTTGCATGTTTTTTTTTTTCTTTCTTCTTTCTTACCAGCTCACAAAAAGTTAACAAGCTCATAGCCCTGAGCTAGCTGGCAGCCCCATGATGCTGCTTTATGAATTAAAAATCAGCTGGCTCCAGGTAATTAAGTTTTGCACCCTGCAGAGAAATGTCTGCAGAGTAATTAATACAGCAAACTCTGTTCACACCTTTCCAGTTTTTCTCCTGGCTTGTCAAAGCGGAACTTTGGCATTGTGGCCTAGGCATACACTCATAAATATAAGATCTAAGAGTCTTTAATTCAGGAGCTAGAGTAGCAAAGGAAACACACATTATCATAGCCATGGAAGGGTGCTGCTTACTGTCTTGTTCACCCTGCTTACTTTTAGACCAGGCCAGGGATGGCACCACCCACAATGAATTGGGCTCTTCCTCATCAATCACTAGTAAGAGAATACCTTACAGATGTTCTGATAGTTAGGTCTTTTGTTTTTGTTTTTGTTTTTGTTGTTTGTTTTGTTTTGTTTTTCAAAACAGGGTTTCTCTGTGCGGTCTTGGCTGTCCTAGACTTGCTTTGTAGACCAGGCTGACCTCGAACCAACAGCAACCTGCCTGCCTCTGCCTCCCGAGTGCTGGCATTAAAGGCGTGAGCAAACACACCCAGCTGATAGCTAGATCTTATGGAGATAGTTTCTTAATTGATGTTCCTTCCTCTCAGATTGCTTTAGCTTGTGTCAAGTTGGCATAAAACCAGCACAGGCATCCAGTTTCATTGTTTGAGTAGATTCCATGTTATTTTTTTGGGTAGGGGTAGTTGAGACATGCCTACCTGTAGCTTTCTCTCTCCCATGTTTACCATAAAGGAAACAGGAAGTCTCTTACTGAGAGCCTGCCTATGACTCTCTAACTCCCTAACATGCTCTCCAGTTATCTAGGCTCCAGAAAGTCTTAGTGCTAAGACCAGATTCTGTTCTTTAATACCCATCTATAGCCCTCTTTATTTCCATTTTTATAGTTGATTGTGGTATCATAGCTGCAAACATGGAAGGAAAGAGAGAGACAGTAAAAGAGAAAAAAAGAGAGGGAGGAAAGGAGAAAGACAGAGACAGAGAGACAGAGAGACAGAGAGAGAGAGAGAGACAGACAGACAGACAGACAGAGACAGAGAGAGTTGGGGAGAGAAGGGACATTTACAAGAGTTTCCAAAAGCTCCTTTTAGGAGAAAGGCAAGTATCCTAATTCTCACTTCCTCCCAGAAGTTTACAGGCCTAGGGCATACCTCCTATTTGAGTATTGAAATCACTTACTATTAAAGGTTTGATGTTAAACTGTATCATTTAATACAGTAGTAAAATTTATTTTTTATGAAACTTCGTGTCCCTGAGTTTGGTGCATAGTTGTTTAGGGTGGTAATGTCTTCTTGGTTAATGGTTCCCTTGATCAGAAGGAAGTCCCCCTCTTTATCTCTTCTAACTAGCTTTAGTTCAAAATCTATTTTGTCAGATGTTAGGACAGTGATTGGAGTACTTTTATTATGTCCTTGTACTCTAAGGTGGTCCCTATCTTTAAAACTAAGATGTGTCTTTTGGATGCAGTAGAAAAATGGAATTTATTTCTCAGTCAATTCAGTCAGTCCATGTCATTTGTTGTAGAATTAAGGAAACAGCCTAAGGGTCCCTAAATAGAAGAGTGGATAAAGAAACTGTGGTACATATACACTATGGAATACTACTCAACTATTAAAAACAAGGAATTCCTGAAATTTGTGGACAAATGGATTGAACTAGAAATTATCATAATGAGTGAGTTAATCCAGAGGCAGAAAGAGTCAAATGGTATATACTCACTTATATCTGCACACTAGCCCAAGGGGCATGTCCCATGAAAGTCTTCACTAACCAGGAAACTGGGACAGAGGGGAGGACATCCTATTGGGACTCTAGATGAGAGAAGCATGGGAGAATGGCAAAGCAGAAGGATCCAGAGGGTCCTAGAAACCTACAAGTAGAACATTACAATAGGCAGATTTGGGCCCAGGGGTCCCGCTCAAACTAAGGCACCAGCCAAGGACAATACAGGTGGTAAACTTTAAACCCCTACCCAGATCTAGCCAATGGACAGGACATTCTCCACAGTTGAGTGGAGAGCGGGATCTGACTTGCACATGAACTCTGGTGCCCCATATTTGACCATGTCTCCTGGATGGGGAGGCCTGGTGGCACTCAGAGGAAGGATAGCAAGTTACCAAGAGGAGACTTGATACCCTATGAGCATAGTCACAGTCATAGGAGAGGGGAGTAAGGGGAAAATGGGAGGGAGGGAGGGAGGAATGGGAGGATACAAGGGATGGGCTAACAATTGAGATGTAATATGAATAAATTAATAAAAAAGGTCAGTTTTGCTTAAATTATTATTGAAATGTGTGCTTAAGTTCTGTCTATCATGTTATTGATTTCTGGAGTTTTGTTCTTGGTGAACTTTGTGTTTTTAATAATTATGGCTTCATATTTTTTTCACATTCTCTCTGCTATGCTCATTTCTCTTCAGCCCCAAATCATGTTTCTTATATCACCATAGGTTTGATTTGTTAAATATAAAAATTTTAAGGTTGTTTATGATATGGAAAATTGTTCTTCCTTTAATCACATCAGCAGTTTTACATTAACTTTACATCCTGGTGGTAGCCACATCCCTTCTTCCTTCCCAAGTCTCAGCCTTCCTCCCTCTCCTCCATGTCCCCTCCACTATTTCCCAGAAAAGCAGTTTTGCTGAGTATATTATTTTAGACATTGTTGTGGTCTTTTCTGATTTGAAAGTTGGCCTTGAGAAATCACCTGTCCTAAATCTACTATTTTCTTGGAATTAAGAGAATTCTCTATTCCATTTCATGGGGTTTTCTTTGTGACTTGCAGTTTTTCTTTTATAGATTTCAATCCAATTTTTGTTCTAAGTACTTAGTGTTTTCTCTATAAGATATATGGAAAATTTTATTTCTCTCTCTCTCTCTCTCTCTCTCTCTCTCTCTCTCTCTCTCTCTCTCTCTCTCTCTCTCTCTCTCTCTCTGTGTGTGTGTGTGTGTGACATTTTTGTTCTCTGGTCTTATTGAAAATGTTGTGTTTGCCATTGACTTTGGATTATTTTTTTTCTCACCTATGCCTATAATTTGAAGGTTTGGTTTTTTTCATGGGATCCCACATACACAATACTTTCTAGGCATGCACTTTATCGACTGAGCTACATCCCCAGCCCCACAGTATGATTTCTGCTAATAATACAATTACATCACATCACCTTTGTGTGCTCTGTAAAACAGATTACTTCTCCCAAGAGTGTTTGGAGGAGGTTGACAAGTTCTTAATTTTAGCAAAAGAGCTACTAATTGCTATATGAGATTCAGAAGCCATATGGAGGCCATAAAAAATGTTTTGAAAGCAGGAAGGATACCCCAGGGAATCTGACATAATTTCTAATTACTTAAATGAGAAATTATTATTGTTTTGTTCACAAGGCCTGGGATAAGTTAATTCACACAGACAGATATGGTCTAGAGAGATTAGCACACACAGAAAAGCCAGAGCTCAGCTGTTCCTAACCACTGTTTTCCTGGAATTAGGGAAGTTCACTTTTTCATTTTACGGTACTACTTTCTAATAACTTCAAGCTTCTTCATATTATATATTTATGTGTCTAGAGGGAGATGAGATGATGACACTTCTTCCTTAACACTAATTTTTAGAGCCTCATTCCCCATGGATATTTGTCAAAGGCCCAGCCCAATGAGAGTTCCATTTTCTCTTCATTGACTAGTGAGAGAAGTACGTAGATGGTAACACAAAGCATTATTTTTATGCAGCAAGTGATTCGAGAATTCTATGATTAGAATATTATTTTTGAGCTGTACTATATCACATGCAAACAAAACAGATTCTTCTAGTCATAAATATATCAGTGTAATGATTTATAAAAGAGCATAAGTTTCACATAATGTAATCTCTGATTATAATATATGTTATAGTAGAAGGGGACTATTAGAAAGAGAGTGGGTATCATACATTGATTAAAAATATCATGAAACCATCATTTTTGCAAAGAATTACACTGATATATATGTAAAAAAGTAGCTTCAGACAGAATATTTTAAGCAATATACCTGGCTATTGGTTCTCCTGAGTTTATACTAAGAATATGGTTCCACCTAGGTAATGCCAACTGCTTTAGTTTTCCATTCCTGTAGCATAACACCCGTAATAACCTAAAGGATAAAAAAAAAAAAAAAAAAAAAAAACAAGAACAGACATCTATTGGCTTACAGGAATACATTTATAATAGTAATATACATTTAAATTTCATTTTATATTTTCTTATTTTACTACTCTTCTTAAGTTACCTGGCTGTATAAATTTAATTATATGAAAGTTAAGCTAGGAATATGCAACAATATTAAGTAATTTAGTGTTTATCAGTAATTTTATATTCTGTTAACTTTGCATATACCTAGGAAATCTTATGGAAGTTTTAACTCATGGCCTAGTAAAGCACAAGACATAACAATGTCTTATTATATAATGTTAAAAACATTATATAATAAGTTTAAAAAATCTTTCACATAGATTTAGTTATGCTATTGGAATGATTTCTAATAAAGTAGGTTTTTGGATGATTTATAAATGTTTTAGAAATCCCCCAAAATATGCTAAATACTTTTGTTGTTGTTTTTTTATTAATTTATTCTTGTTACATCTCAATGGTTATCCCATCCCTTGTATACTCCCATTCTTCCCTCTTTCCCATTTTCCCCTTATTCCCCTCCCCTATGACCGTTCCTGAGGGGGATTACCTCCCCCTGTATATGCTCATAAAGTTATGTTTACAAAAATGTAAAATGCTTGATTTTTCATAGATATTTGAGTGTTTCAAATAAAATAAATTCCGTTTTAATATTTTAGCTTTTGTAATTATAGTTATCTATAAATATGTTGCAGAAATATATAAATATAATTAAATATTTCACTTTTAATATTAAGTTTTCTAAATTGAACCTTGTAATATTGATATTGATGTAATATTGGGTAAGGTTTTCTTTAGCAGGGAGAAAAATATTTTCAATTTTCAAATGGTATAATCTTAATTAAAGTCAAAGTCCTGAAGGTTTCCTCTCATAGTTACAAAATACAATTGCTCACTAAAATATGCATTCACAAAGAAATGCCAAGTAAATTTAAATTTAGGTAATGAACATCAGAAATATAGTTTTCTTTTGCTAGACTATCATTTACTAATTTATAGAAGAGTAAAATGGAGGCAGAGTTCAGCAGATCCCTGTGAATTCTAGGTCAGTCTGGTCTACAAAGCAAGTCCAGGACAGCCAAGGCTACAATAAAGTGGAAAAATGAAAGGAGGTATGGTGGCACACTCCTATGATCTGCTCACTTTCAAAGCTAAGGCAGGAACATCCTGAGTTTGATTGAAGTCAGTCTGAGCTACAAGTGGAGACTCCCCTCTTTTCCCACCCCAAATATAACAAAATTAAAAGTGGAAAACATATAATGTAGACTTAGGAAATATTTGTTACAAAAAATGGAACAAAATAATGTCAGTTAACATCAGTAAGTCACTGTTCACAGAATATCAACAACACAAAAACCAACCTATAGAGTTTATGTTTGCAATCATTACAGAATTTTCAGGGTTTTTTTTTTTGTGTGTGTATTTCACATTAATGTCTGCACTGCTCCACTAGGCAGAGGCCATGGATCTGATTAAGTCAACTGTAAAACTGAACATACAGTCTGCATTTTCCTCAATGTTCATTTTAGTACATGAAAATATTTAATATAATTCTTAGTTTTTCACACAAGTGATGTACAGGTATTCATGATAGCAGCTCTGGCACACACTGTGATATTAATCTATTCTTTGGCCCAGTAGTCCAATAATTTCACACACACACACGCACGCGTGCGCACATCTGCACACACACACGCACACACTCATGCCCGTGCACACACTTTTCCAGAGAACATTTTTATATGTTTCCCAATTCATATAATTTGTGATGAAGCTCTGGGTACGACTGATTCCCCACAGTCTCACAGTGGCATTCCTGCTGCTGCTGTCTCATCTCAGGTGAGCTGGCTGGTAAATATGAGATAGGAATAGTCAGCATCCGTGTGCTTTCAGTTATTCCTGTGCTAAACTTAATTTCCAAAGAACAATTCATGCATTTAGGTTATTTAAGAGTATCAGGTAATAGCTATGAATTAATGCCTTATTTATAGTGATAAGTATTTTGTCCTGTTGTCATTATCTATTTCATAAAGATTCCATGGATCTTGGGTGGCTGATATCTTCACCTCCTGAGACTCCTGAAGATTTATTAATGTTGCTGACAGGTAACACCATGAGTCTTGTCACATACTCACTTTATGTTGTCTCTGAGCAGTCATACTGCCCAGAGGTCGTTACTCAACAAATATGGTAAAATTTAAAATGCAAATGATACTTTTCTCTAGTATATTTGTACATTCCTTAGATTAATAAGCCTCCTCAAAGCAGAGGGTAAAGATCACTATAAATTCATAAAACAAGACTATTCTAAAATCAAATAATGTGGGTAAAGTGATTTTTTTTTTTTTTATGGAAGAGCAAAGAGGTATGCACAAGGCAGCTCTTGGTTTTTTTTCTTGCAGGTCTCTTCAGACAGCTGCCAGCACACTGCTTAGTCTTTTGGTCTGAGTCAATTTAATTATGATGGTCTCTTCACTATTATTAATGTTTATGAGTATACTTTGGGTTTTAATATTTAAAACTACATATTACAACTTAAGCTAATATGAAAGCTCCCAGCACTATAATTTTCTATTAAATAAAGCAAATGACTTCTCAGTGTATGAAATGTTAATCCCTCACTTTGTAGCTATGACACTATGGTCTTTACTGGCCCAGCATCTGCCTCAATGAACCTCAAAGAAAGATGCCACTAAAAAAGTCATGTAACCAACAAGATTTATTGATTATGCAAAGACATTCTTGTCTCATCCAGTCTCAGAGCTGTTCCCATGTAGATGGACCAGTGCATACTTTACCTGTCTTGTTTGCCTGTCTGTATCCAGGATCTTCAGAGGATCTCCTTCAGTTAAATCTGATTTCTAACAATTTAGATGGAATACATGGCTTTTATTCTCCTGTGGTAACCACATGCAAAATCTCCCCTCCCCCAATGTAACACATTTATTCTCTTCCATTCTGAGATCATCACATACATATATTAATCTAATTAATCAGTTTTTTCCTAAATTCCAGTTTATTTAAGCAGCTGTGCTACTTGTCTCGTTGATATTTAAATAAAAATGTAAAGTCAGCAAAGCACAATTTAATATATCCCTGGGAAATTCCTTATTCCCCTTCCATTTTATGAGCATTTCCTCTAAAGTTCTAATATGTTTGCCTATAAGTGTTTGTCCTGTATGGTTATAAGATATGTCTGTAACATCTTTATGTCATATTGTCTAATATATTGTTGTGTTCTAATGGACACATGTCTTGAAGCATCATCAGCTTTTATATGTAAAGGAATTTCCAACAAATGTACACTCTCAGATCATCTTCTCAGAACTCAAGGCAAAAGCCCATTGGAATTTGGAATACGAATCAGACGACATGTCATTTTCTGTATATGATAAACATTAACTAAACAAGGAATATGAACTTAAGAGGTTGAAGTGCCTACCTTTGGGAAAGGAAAAAAAGATTACTATCCTTTACCTTATTATAATTTTTATATTATTTGTGTTACATGTGCAATATTAATAAATTGTACATGCATAATTAATAAAATTATTACACATGTATAGTCAGTACATTTGAAAATTTAAAATTGGAATAAAGCTACCATTCTTTCAGTTTAGAGACCAAGGCTTGAATTATGTATTGTCCTGGAGCCTTATGTTTGGGTAATCTTTTTGTGTACTGAGTAACAATTGTTTTCATATTTTTCAAATTCTGATTTTTGTACCAGCAGAGATCTGATTACAGGCTGAACTTTGGTATTGTTTGGCCACATCATACGTTGTATACACTCCCGATAGCACCTTCTGATTGATTTATTAAAGAGCAAAATGGCCAATAGCTGAGGCAGGAGAGGGAGACAGCAGCACTTCCAGGCAGAGATAGGAACTATGGGAAAGAATCAGGCATGAAGTTGCCAACCAGACGCTGAGGAAGGAACAGATGCCAATATTGAGAAAAGGTAATGAACCATGTGGCAGAATGTAGATTCATATAAACAGAATAATTTAAGCTAAGGGCCAATTAGGGAACAAGCTATGGCCGAGCATTTGTCATTAATAAAGTTTTTCATGTCATACTTGGGAGCTGGAAGACCCAAGAAATTCCTGTTATAATTGGAGCCCACCGTTGAGTGACCATACAGAACAGATACTAGACCAGGGAGTGAAGATTGAGAAATAAAAGAATAGAAAGGAGAAACTGAGGCAAGAAAATAGTCGGAAACAAAGGATAGGCTCGAGAAGGCTTGCAGTCAATATCGCAATACCCTTGACTTTATTCACCAGTTCAGTTTATATAGGTCTCAGGCATAGGAAAACAAAGTAGGTCACTCACATGAGATAATGCTGACACTCTCACTGGAAAACCAGTGTAATCTCAGTCAACTCTCAGCCTAGAGGTCACAGCGAACTTTTTCTGAAAGTCTGAAGACCTTAAATGTATACTTGGCAGAACATCTTGTTTAATCACTGTCTCAGCAATTCATGAGATTCTTATATTGGAGCAGAGAGCACAAGAGCAACTACAGATAGCCTTTACAAAGGGCTCCTGACAGTGGGGCAAGTGCGCCCCAGCTTAAAGCCCGAGAGAAAAGTCCCAGCCTGAGAAAACATTTCCCTAGCAACTGCATGCTTCCCTGGAGCTGAGAGACTGCCTGTGGTACTTGGTGGGATACTAGGCAGAAAAGCTAGGTGCAGCATCAGCTGGTGCACATAAATGTGAGGCTCAGGTCTCAAGGGAGGGCAAACAGCGGCTCAGCCCAGGGTGGCGCATGAACTCAGAACAGGTGTCTGAATACACGATAGCCTGGGGATAGGTCCCAAAGCACAGAAGCAGGAATTTCTGTGGTCAGATGTTGTGGGTACCTAGGGGTGGAACCATGTGGCATCTTACTCTTGCCATGTGTAAGTAGCTGGTGGATTGGCTGAGGTCAGCTTAGGCCCAGCTGACTGCATGAGCCAGTAGTGACTGCAGTTGAACAGAGCCTGTGAGAACGGATCCTCACATGCAATACACAGAGGTACGGGAACAACCTGAGGGCCCTGGGGCTAAAATCCAGTGCCATGTCCTAAGCTGAGCTGCAGAAGAAATAAAAATTCAGACTAAAAAGTTGAAGATCTGAGAACAAGTAGACCTTTGATTGGATAAGAATGCTTGAAACTGCTTAGGTGCCAAATAAATAAAGAAAAGAAACTGTGTACATACAGACATAAAATATAGTTTGAAAATAATAAAGTCCTTAAAGAAAGAGTTAGATAATATAAAAGAATAATCCACATAAAGATGGGACAGATTTTTAGAGAAAAACAGACGCAATAAAGATACTGTTAGAAAGTGGTAAATGAGAAATAAGTAAATGCACATATAAAGTGACATCCCTGATGAAAAGAAAGAAAAATAGATAGAAAATGTTTTGCAAGATGCATAGATGCTAAAGAAAGTTAAGAAGCTGAGTATAGACAGTTATAGAAAGAAATAATTAAGTAAAGTCTTTGAAGGAAGAAGAGAGAAATAGAAATAGAAATAGAAGTAAAGTCTCCAAAGGAGGGAGAGAAAAACAAAAAACTAAAGAAGATTTGTAAATGTGCATTAAAGGTAAAGTATCTAAAAGATAGAGTGAATTAGATTTAAAAGAAAGCCATTTTCTGTTTGCTTCAAGTGTTGCAATGACAGCCACCAGGCAAAAACTGTCCTTGCCTCAAGTGCTGGCAGTGGTTGTCTACAGTATGGACAAACAGGACACAGAAGGAGTCAACTATCGAACTTTGCCAAGACAAGGTAGACCAATACTTTATAACTCCTGCTTGACAGAAAAGTTTGTCAGATATTCTGGACCCATAGGCCAAAAACTGGATTCTCCAATGATACAGAGAGAGATATTGCTTGACTGTTCAGGTATCCAGGAGTTTCTGTCATTTCTATAGTTTTGGAAGCTACTTGCTTTGCCCTTCCTCTTTACTCAGGTAATATCCTTTTCAGATTTCTCATGGTGTTGAAGACTATATAGTTATAGTTTTACAGTTTTTCTTGCTATCAAATTCAGAAAAGAAACTCACAAAAGATATATAAAGTTTATAAGGTTGAGAGATGAAAGGTTTAGGATGAAAGAAAATATTATAAGGTCTAAAAAGATGTATTTAGGTTGACAAATGCAAATTATCATAGAAAGTGATTTAGATACAGACCTTTGTACTCATCCAGATAGCATAAATAGTGGAGTATTTTCTCCAAGGTTGGCACATACAAATAGACTGGACATTGAGTATATAACTCTTACGTGAGAGCTTTCATTGTATATAGTTTATTAATGTTAGAGGAAGAGCCTTTTATTGAACTAAAAGAGGGATAAACTGGGATAACTTTGTTCACTGTGCAAAGATTGCTTTTGTATTATTTAAATTCTTATTTCTATATTAGAGGAGATCTGACTACAGGCTAGACTTTGGTATTGTTATTCAAACATGAGTGAGATCAACCAGATGAAGGTCACTAAATCATCTTGTCCCCTCTTCCCCATGAACTACATCATCAGAGGATTGACTTTAACAGTGACAACCTTCACAGACGTGTTTCTTGTAGGAGTCACGCTGACCACAGGTGTGTGCGCATGATGATTATCTTGTTCCGATATCAGAGGCAATCTTGTTCCGATATCAGAGTATCTTCACAGAGCAAGCCACCTGAGAGTGTCCTCTGAGAAAAAGACCACCAATACCATCTTGCTGCTAGTGTTGTTTGTTTTTGGTCACGTACTGTGAGGGTTCATCATCATCCACCTCAGCCCTGTTATGGATGTATGACCCAGTTATCTCATCTGTTCAGAAGTTTGTGAAAAATACCTAGCTCATAATTATTCCTTGGTTACACATCAATTCTAATAGCAGAATAGTCATTATGATGAAAATCATGTAGTCAAAGTGCAACGTGATTTTCTAAAAAGATGTTTTTTTCTCTTATTTAAAAACTATTAATTTATTTTTATTTATGTGTATGGGTGTTGTGCTAGCATATATGTACATGTGCATTGCTGGTGTACATAGAGGTGTAAAGAGATCATGGGATGCCCTGGAACTGTAGGTAGACATGGTTGGAGGACTCCATGCCGATACAGCCCCAACATTTTTTTCTAAAATTCTTCTTAAACTTCAGTTTACAAGTAGTAAAGAAAGACTCTTCATATGATTTAAATAAAATTTGTGGTATTGAACACACACATTTTTGACATTTCTGCTGCCAAGAAATACAGAGTACTTTGAGCTCATTGTACAAAATAAGTTGATATTTCCACAGGAATTCTTTTTTTTTTCTAAAATTTTTATTAATTTATTTTTGTTACATCTCAATGGTTATCCCATCCCTTGTATCCTCCCATTCCTCCCTCCCTCCCTCCCATTTTCCCCTTACTCCCCTCCCCTATGACTGTGACTGAGGGGGACTTCCTCCCCCTATATATGCTCATAGGCTATCAAGTCTCTTCTTGGTAGCCTGCTATCCTTCCTCTGAGTGCCACCAGGTCTCCCCCTTCAGGGGACATGGTCAAATATGAGGCACTGGAGTACATATGAAAGTCTTAACCCACTCTCCATCAACTGTGGAGAATGTCCTGTCCATTGGCTAGATATGGGTAGGGGTTTGAAGTTTATGGCCTGTATTGTCCTTAGTGGTGCCATAGTCTGAGCGGGACCCCTGGGCCCAAATCTGCCTATCATAATGTTCTTCTTGTAAGTTTCTAGGACCCTCTGGATCCTTCTACTTTGCTATTCTCCCATGCTTCTCTCATCTAGAGTCTCAATATGATGTCCTCCCTTCTGTCCCAGTTTCCTGGTAAGTGAAGACTTTCATGAGACATGCCCCTTGGGCATGCAGATATAAGTGAGTATATACCATTTGAGTCTTTCTGCTTCTGGGTTAATTCACTCATTATGATCATTTCTAGCTCAATCCATTTGTCCACAAATTTTGGGAATTCCTTGTTTTTTATAGCTGAGTAGTATTCCATAGTGTATATGTACCACAGTTTCTTTATCCATTCTTCTACCAAGGGACACTTAGGCAGTTTCCATGTTCTGGCTATTATGAATAAGGCTGCTATGAACATGGTTGAGCAAAGTTTCTTGCACAGGAATTCTTTTAATCTCTCTTTTTTACTTTATATTATGAAAGCTCCCTTGATGCTGAGGTTACTCAAATGAAGATACATGTTGATAATAGGTTTTAATATTTTCTTTTAAAATATTTTATTATAAGTCATCAGGAATAGTTTAAATATCCCACTGTAGCTTTAATTCTGTTTCCCAATTATTATTATTTAATTTCTCAGACATTACCCTTGACTGAAGTTTTCCCTACATGCATTCCTCCAAATTCCTTGACACCAATTCCTCTGTCCCCCCAATTCTACCCTTCTTCTCTTTCCCTTATAAGAAAGGAGCATGCCTTCTAGGAATATCAAATGAATGTGGCATAACAAGTTACAATAAGACCAAGCACAAACCCTCCTATTAAGACTAAATGAGACAACACAGTATAAAGAAAAGTGCCCCAGGCACAGTCAAAAGAGTCAGAGACCGCACCACTCCCACTGCTAGGAGTCCCACAAGAACACCAAGTAGCACAAGCACATGCAGAAGACCTAAGTTAGACCAGCACAGGGTCTATGTTTGTTGCTTTAGTTTCTGTGAGGCCCTGTGATCGGTGCTTAGTTGAATCTGAGGGCCTGGTTCACTTAGTGTCCTGACCCTTCTCGTTCCTACAATTCTTCAATCTATCTTCTGTGTGTTCCTCATGTTCCACCTAGTCTTCGGCTGTGGATCTCTGCATCTGCATCAGTTGTTACATGATGCCTCTTCTGGCGACACGTGGGAGAGGCACCAACCTATGTGTATAGCAAAATATCATTAGAGATAATTTCATTGTTTTTCTTCCTTTTGTGTTTGGCCTTATCCTGGGTCTGTGTGCTGTCCTGCTCTGCTTCTGGGACATCCAATAAGTTCAGGGTTGGACTCTCTATTGGCTTGTGTCCAAGGTTGGGCCAGAAATTGGGTGGCCACTTCCACAAATTCCTATCACCATAACTCCAGCATGTCTTGCAGGCAGGACAGATTATAGGCCAAAGGTTTTGTGCTTGGCTTGATGTGCCAGTCCCATTGATGGGTACCTTGCCTGGTTACAGAAGATGGACAGTTTAGGCTCCATAATTCCCATTCACAGGAAATGTCTCTTGTTCTGTCTGCATCCTTCTATCCTTGGTCAAACTCTTCTACAGATATCATAGTGTTCCTCCAATGTTTGCATCAGCATCTGTTTCCATTTGCCTGTGGGTGGAGCCTCTCAGAGGACAACAATGTTAGGCTCCTGTCTGCAAGAGTATCATCAACAGTGTCAAGGGCTGCCTCTTTCCCTGGGTCTTGGGTTGAGCCAGGCATTGGTTGGACATTCCCGTGGTCTCTGCTCTATTTTTAATCCTTGAATATCTTGTAATCCCGTGAGTGTTGGGTGGACATTTTTTGTGGGTGGGTTGGCATTTCTCTCCATCCACTAGGAGTTTTTACTAGTTAGACGGTGGTCTCTTTAATCTCCTTAATCCCTGCTACTAAGATTCGCACCTAGAGTCACCCCATATCCTACCAAGAGCCTACCAGGTCTCCAGCTTGTCACAGAGATGCCCTTGCCCACCATTTGTCTTTTCTATGGAAACCATTTTCCTCCCCAGTCCTGCTCTCCCCAGGTCTCTGATCTTCACCATCATTTATCTTTACATCCCATGTCCTACCCTGTTTCCTCACTTCAACTGCTTCTGTTGTTTACTACTTTCCTCCCATTCACAGTGATATTTAAGCATCCTCCTTTGGGTTTGCCTTATTTCAAAATAACAAATGGCCCAGTAGAGGCTTTAAACTTCTCTCTGAAACTTCATAAGCCAGGCCTCCATTGTCTGTACTGGTCTCAACATTCTTAGCTTCCAAGCTCCAACAGAAGAATTCATTTGGCATTCTTTAATAAAAATGCAAATATTATGTATTGCATGTTTTTATTTTAACCCCTGCTGTGGGGGGTATGGTGGTATTTCAGATTGTCCACAGCAGATGACTGTGATTTGCCTCCTGATCTAGCAGGGATATAATTTCGCCAGCTACAGACAGGTTTTGTGAATGTGTGACTTTGGAATTTGGGGAACTTTTCAGAGGATATCAAAATATTAGAACCAAAACAGAGTATTAGAGCCACAACAGAGGTGGCTGTTTAGCCTGTTGTTGGTTGTGTGCTGTTGGTTGCAGGTTGTCAGGTAATTGTGTGCAAAGATAAGCAAAAACGAAGTTATATATCCTGATGGTGAAGATAAAACGTCCCAAGAAACTTGATACCCCTAATCAGTAGGAAGAACTCCAATGATGTTATCAGCCCCTTTTCCCTCTATCCCTTTTTTTCTTTCCTGGTGTTAGGGAGCTTAAAGGGTAAAAGAAGAGAGGTGGAGAAGGGTGAAAGAAATAAAAAAAAAGAACCCCCAAAGTAGACAAAGGTCCAGTTATACACCACTCAATGGCTTTTTAATTCAAAGGTCCAAAGTGCTTCCTCAATCCTCCTCAAAGCACAAAACACATGTCTCCCAAAGGAATATTCCATTATCCTTGTATGAACTTTACTTACTTAGGGCTCCTATCACTGTGATGAACACTATGAGCAAAGCAAGTTGGGGAGGAAAGGATTTACTTGGTTTAATAAGCCAGCAGTTTAGTTCACCTTTGGAAGAGTTCAGGACAGAAACTCAAGCAAGGTAGGGACCAGAAGGCAGGAGCTAATGCAGAGGTCATAGAAGGGTGTTGCTGACCTGAACCATGTGGCTTGCTCAGCCTACCTCTTTTAGAACCAAGTACAACCAGCCCAGGGATGGAACCAGCCATAGGGAGTTGGACACTCCCCCATCAATCACTAATAAGAAAACACTCCACAGGCTTCCCTTCAGCTAGATCTTATGGAGACACTTAATTAATGTACACCCACTCCAAGAACCCCCACCTACTCCCCAAAGTCCTATGTAATCTTTGCTCACCCTGAATAGAGTTGAGCTGCTTCCAGAAGCGGTTCCCAGTGATCATTCTGTTGTATTCATGGGCCATCTGAACCCCTGCGCATTGCATTTGCTCCCTTTGTCCTTGGAGACTGATCATGATCCCTGAGGGACAGAGAGAGCCACATCTTCCCGATTGTTTGGTGATTCCATTTGGATCACCATCATTCTATATATTATATAGATAATATATATAATGAACACACACACACATATATACATATGTACATGTACACACACGTATGTGTGCGTGTGTGTGTGTTAGGAAGCTTCTAATATATCATCTTTTTATATGACACTTTAATTTTCTTATATTTTCTTTAGTTTTAGCTGTCCTTACAACATTTGCCTTCTTGCTCATCTTTCCTCTGTATGTTTTATATTCTTACTTCCACCTTCCTCATTTATCCATAACTATCTTTCTTATTTTCCCTGTTTAGGGTGATCCATCCTTTCCCTCCTTCCCTTATTCTATACTTAACCTGAGTGGTGGTATGGATTATGGGTTATTTATAATTGTCTTAATAACTAAAATCCACATATAAGCAATCATATACCATATTGTTTTTCTGGGTCTGTGGTACATCATTCAGACTGACTTTTTTAGTTTTACCCTTTTATCTTGAAACTGTATTAATTTGATAATTGAGTAATGTTCTATTATGAATAAGCAGTGTCTCTGAAGTAAGATGAAGTGTCCTCTGAGTATATCCAATCGTGGTATAGCTGAATCATGAAGTAGATCTATTCCCAACTTCCTGAGGAACCATCACATTGAGTTGCATCATGGATGTACAAGTTTGTCCTCCCCAAAGTAATGGATGCGTGTTCTTATTCCACATCCTTGTCAGCATGAGGTGTCATTTGCTTTATTCATCTTGGTCATTCTGACTGGTATAAGGTGAAATCTCAAAGTAGCTTTAATTTGCCTTACACTGATGACTAAGGATGTTGACCAGTTCTTTAAATGTTTCTTAGCCACTTGAGTTTCCCCTTTTGAAAATTCATTATTGAGATCTGGATCCCCTTTTAAATTGGGTTGTTTGTTTTCTTGATGTAATGTTTTTTCACTTATTTATATATTTTGGATATTATCTTCATACCGGCTGGTTTTCTGTCAACTTGACATAAGCTAGAGTCATCATAGAAGGAGGTTCAGTTAAAGAATTGCCCTTATGAGACCCATCAGCAAAGCATTTTCTTAATTAGTGATCAACGGGAGAGGGCCCAGCCACTTGCTGCTGGTGCTTTCTCTGGGTCTGTGGTCCCGGGTTATATAAGAAAGCAGGCTGAGCAAGCGAGGGGAAGCAAGCCTGTAAGCAGCACTCCTCCAGGGCTTCTATATCAGCCTTGTGCCTACAGGATTCTGTACAGATTTAATGTACTCTGGTGCCTCATATTTGATCACGTCCCCTGGAGGGGGAGACCTGGTGGCACTCAGAGCAAGGACAGCAGTCTACCAAGAAGAGACTTGATACCCTATGAGCATATACAGGGGGAGGAAATCCCCCTCAGGAACAGTCATAGGGGAAGGAAATAAGGGGAAAATGGGAGGGAGGGAATAATGGGAGGATACAAGGGATGGGATAACCATTGAGATGTAACAAGAATAAATTAATAAAAAATTAAAAAAAAATGCTGAAAAAAATTAAATTCTGTCCTGACTTCTTTGCTGATGAACAGCAATGTGAAAATGTAGGCTGAATACCTTTACCCCCAACTTGCGTTTTGATCATTGTGTTTTGCTTCTGCTACAGACACCCTAATTAACACAAGCCCACTACCGGTTGTGTAGTTGGTAAACATCTTTTCCCATTTATTGCTGCTTAATTTGTATGAATGATTATGCCTTTTGCCTCACAGAATATTTTTTAGTTCATGAGGTGCCATTTAATAATTGTTGTTAGTGCTTGAGCAATCAGTGCTCTGTTCAGAAAGGTTTTTCCTATAACAAGACTATACTCTACTTTCTCTTCTGTCAGATTCATTGTGTCTGGACTGATGTTGAGGTCTTGACCTATTTGGTGTTGAGTTTTGCGCAGTGTGAAAGTATTGATTTATTTTGCATTCTTTTACATGTAGACATTAGATTTGACTAGTATCATTTATTCTGTTCCTGTTTTCATTTCTAATTTTTAAAAATTTGATCTTCTCTCTCCATCTTTTAGAGGATTTGGTTAAGAGTTTGTTAATTTTATTGATTTCTTAAAGAACCATGTTTTGTTTTATTGCTTGTGTGTGTGTTTAAAGTTTTCACTGTAGAGATCATTTACTTTTTTGTTTAGGTTTATTTCTGCATATTTTTTTTTTTTACTATAAATCTATTTTGAGTGGGAGTATGTCCATAGTCTCCTCTGTATGTTTTATTGTTCCTATGCAGAAAAAAAAGACATTGATTGTGCAAGTTGATTCTGCTGTAACACTGCTGACTTGAAAGCCATTTATGTGGTTTATTACATTTAATGACTTGTGTATGTTGAACCATCTCTACATGTTGGAGATAAAGGCAAATTGTTCACAGGCATAGGTTTTTGATGTATGCTGTTTTCTGTTTTTTTTTTTTTATTATTTTCTTAATTTTTTTAGTCTATTCTCATCAGGGATATTAATCTATACTTTTCCTTTTCTTTATTGAGTTATTACTTGCTTTTGGTATTACTGCGATACTGTCTTTGTAGAAGTAGTTCGGATGCGTTCCTTTCTTTTCTTTCCTTTTTAAGACAGTGTGAGAAGGGCTGGCTCTAGACTCCCTCTATTGATTTGTTCTTTGGCGCCATCATCATTCTGTAATGAGTTGTTTAATCTACATGAGTTTTTGTATTTAGTAGTGATTTATTTCTTATCAATTTTAGGTTTATTGCAGTGTGGTCAAATTGGATGCAAGGATTGACTTCAATCTTTTTGGTTTGTAGTGATTTGTTTTGTACTTCAGAATATGGTCTATTTTGGAAAACTTTCTGCATGCTGCAGAGTAAAACGTGTATTCTTTTGTGTTGGTTTAGAATATTCTGTAGGTATCTGTTTAATCCGTTTGATGTATAATCTCATTGATTTTTTGGCTTGAAAGTTTACCTTGAGAAATCAGCTGTTCACATTTGACTGTTTCTTGGAGTTGAAGAAGCTCATTTTTCCATTTGATGGTTTTTTAAAATTTGTGACTTGCAGTTTTTCTTTTAGAGCTTTTAATCCACTTTTGTGTTGTTATTGCTTTGTATACTTAGTGTTTTAACTATAAGATATGTGGAGATTTTGGTTCTGCTCTTGTATTTTTGTGTTCTATGTGATTCTTGTATTATATGGGTGTGTCGTTACTTGTTCAACCAGTTTTTTTTTTTCTCTCATCTTACTGAAAGTGTTTCATTTGCCATTTACTTGGGATCATTTTTCCTCATGTGTGCCTTTGATTTGAAGGTTTGATTTTTTTTTAATGGAGTCTCCCACACACAGTATTTTCTAGGCCTGCACTTTATTAACTGATCTACATCCCCAGCCCTATAGCCTGATTTCACCTGATAATACAGTTACATTATCTCACTTCCTTGTGCTCTGTAAGAAAGATTACTCTTGCTGAGTGTATTTGGAGGAGGTGACATTTTCTTAATTTTAGCAAAATAACTGTTAAATTCTAGGGATGCTAAAGCCACTGTCAAATAAGTATGGAGACCAACATAAAAGTTTTAGAAGCAGTAATGATATCCTAGGAAATCTGAAATGCTTTCTACTTGTTTAAAAATGTAATATCATTATTGTTAGTTTTGTTTTATTCACAAGATAGGGAGCAGTTAATCTACACAGACAGGTATGGCCTGGAGAGAATAGCTCACACATGGGAAACTCAGAGCTCAGCTGTTCCTGTTCCACTGTTCTCCTGAAATTAGGAAGTTCACTTTTCCATTTGATGGTACCACTTTCTAACAAGCTCAAGTTCATAACTGCTTCTAAAGATGGCAATGATAGTTATGGTCTAGAGGGAGATGAACTGATGATGTTTCTTCCTTATAACTACATCTTAGGGCCTCATTCTACATGGATGTTTGTCAAAGGTCCAGTCTGGTGAGTGTTTCTTTTTCTCTTCATTAATAGTGACAATTCTAAGCAGGTGGTAGAATGGAGCAAGATTTCCTGAAATAAATGATTAAGAGAATTCTATGCTTAGAATATTACTTTTTAGCTGTACTGCTTACTAAGCATACAACAGACTATGGGTTCTCCTCCTGAGTGTGTTTGCCAGTAATTCTAAAAATATAATTCCATCTAGGTATAGTCAACTGTGTCAGTTTTCCATCCATGCAACTGTACACGTGAAATACCTCAGATGCTGAAAAACAAGGAACAAGCATTTGTTGCTTTTCAGGATTCAATTTAGAAATTAAGGTACACTTAAATTGGTTTTTATATTTTCTCATTTTTACTACTTTCTTAAGTTAACTGGCTGTAAGCTTTCAAATTACATGAAACTTAAGCTACGAATATACAAGAAATGTTAACTTATTTAGTGTTTACCAGTAATTTTCTAATATGTTATGTCTGTATATACTTAGGAATTCTTAGGAAAGTTTCAATTCGTGGTCTAGTAAAATATAAGACATGGTTAACATTATATATGAGTTTTTTAAAAAGTATATAGATTTATTTATTCTATTGCAAAGATTTCTAACAAAATTGATCTTTTCAGGGTATTTCAAAGGTATCTCAAAATATCACCTCATTTATTTATTAAATCCATGTACAATTATCCTTACAAAAACATAAACTGGATAATTTTCAGTAGGTATCTCAATGTTTCAATTAAAGTAAATCCAGTTTTAATATTTCAAATTTTCTAACTTAAATTTGTAATGTAGCTAGTGCTATAATATTGAGTAATATTTTCATTGGCAGAGAGAAAAAATATTTTTAATTCTTTAATAGTATACAATTATTTAAAGTCAAAATCCTCAAAGTTTTCTCCAATAGTCACAAAATAAAATTATTCATTAAAATATGCACTGACAAAGAAATGCCAAGTAAGTTTATGCCTAGGTGATGAATATCACAAGTCTATTTTTATCTTGTTGCAATTTCATTTACTAATGTATACAGGATTAGAATGGACAATAAAGGCAGGTGTGGTGTCCCAGCACTTTTAATATTTAGACAGGAGTCAGATTGTGTTTAATTGATGTCAGCCTGAACTGCAGGTTGAGAATCCCATCCATCTTTCTCTTAAATACACACACGCACACACACACACACACACACACACACACACACACACACACACTAAACAGATAGTATAGAATTATGGAGTTGTTGTTTTTGTAAATAAAGGACAAAATGATGGAGTTAAAGTAATTAGGCTACTGGATCAGAGTATTTGTACCACAAAAATGAGTGATAGAAACGTGAATTTTTGCTTACAAGCATTATAGAATTTTCAGCTTTTTGTGTGTAATTCACATTAAATATCTGTACTGGTATACTAGGTAAGGAACCACGGACCTGATCTAGTCAGCTGGAAAACAGAGGACACATCCCCTGCTTTCCTTAAGGCTAATTAATTGTATTTCACAATCACTTTATATAATTCATAGTTTTTCACTCAAGTGATGTACAAGTATTCATATCAGTAGTCCTGGCGCACACGACGCTATTGCTCTATGCTTAGTCCGAGTAGTCCAGTGATATCTCACACACACACACACACACACACACACAGACACACTTTTCCAGCGAACACTTTTATATCTTTACCTAACTCATGCCAGGCAACTTGTGACAAAGCTTCGTGGGTATGGTCACTTTGCTACAGCCTCACAGTGAAACTGCTGCTGTTGCTGTTTCATCTCAGGGCAGCTGGCTCTTGAGTGTGAGACTGGGATATTCTAGTCAGCGTCTGTGTGCTTTTAGTTACACCTGTGCTTAGCTTAATTTCCAAAGAACAATTCATGCATTTAAGTTATGTAATAGTATCAGGTAATAGCTACAAATTAGTACCTTATTAGTAAGTGATGAGTATTCTGTCCTGTTGTCATTATCTGTGCCATAACATTTCCATGGAGCTGACTTGGGTGGCTGAGGTCTTCATCCCCTTGGATTCCTGAAGACTCATTAATGTTGCTGACAGTGGATAACATATCAGACAATACCATGTATCCTGTCACTTGAAAGTCACATACTCACTTTAATGATCTCTGAGTAGCCATACTGCTTTTAGTTCATTAATAAATATGGGAAAACTTAAAATGAAAATGATACTTTTGATCTAGTATATTTGTATGTTCCTTATTTTACTAAATCCCCACTAAGCAGAAGACAAAGATTACCACAAATGCATAAAACAAAACTTTATAAAATCCAAATACTGAGATGATAAAGAGTAAAATGAGATTTTGGGGGGAAGACTGTAGGTCCGTGCACAAAGAAGCTCTTGGTTTCTTTTCTTGCAGGTCTCTTCGGACAGCTGTCTGCACACTGCTTAGTCTGTTGGTCTGGGTCAATATAATGGTTATGGCCTCTGCACTATTAGGAACGTTTCTAAATACACTTTGGGTTTTAGTACTTACAAGTAAAATTACAATTTAAACTAATGTGAAATGCCCAGCATTGTAGTTTTCTATCAAATAAAACAAATAGCTTTTCTCAATGCATGCAAAGTTGAGAACTCTATAGCCACGGCAGCTACTGTATTTTCTGGTTAAGAATTTGATTCTGCAGTCATAGGGGAGGGGAATAAGGGGAAAATGGGAGGGAGGGAAGAATGGGAGGATACAAGGGATGGTATAACCATTGAGATGTAACAAGAATAAATTAATAAAAAATTAAAAAAAGAAGGAAAATGTAAAAAAATTGTCAATTGATCAAATTAGAAGATGTATCATTTTCTATATGTGGTGGACATTTACAAAGCAATGCATGTGAAGCAGAGAGGTAAAAGAACATACCTTTGGGAGAAGAAAAAAATAATTTAGATTACTATATTTTACCTCATACTATCATCTTTTTATATTAATAATATTGCATGTGTTACATTAATAAATAATACATGTATAACTAATAAAATTATTATGTATGTGTGTATATTTGCAATTCTAAAATTGGAATAAGATTACTGTTCATTTAGTTCTGTGACCACAGCTTTAATTGTGTTTTTGTGGGGATCTTTTATTTATTTAATTAATATTAATTTATCCATTTTTGCTGATAATAAAGAATAGACAATTATATTTAAAAATTCTTGTAGTATTTACAACTTAACTCTATTTTGATCACTTTACAGCCTGATCCTAGTTCCCTCCCTCTCCTCCTAGATCTACCCTCATGCCCCCCCTTCTTCCAATCTCACCTTTCCTCCTCAGACTTTGGGAGGTACCCAAGGGATATCAACTTACACTGGGACCTCAATTTCCAGGACAACTAAGTGCATCCTCCCTCACTGGGGCCTGACAAGACAGGCCAGTTAGGAGAAAGGAGTCCAGTGGAAGCAACAGAGTTGGAGACAGACCATACTTCCTTTGTTAGGGGACCCACATGCTGACCATTCTGCACTATCTGCTACATATGTGTAGGAGGTCTAGGACCAGTCCATACATGCCCTTTGGTCTGTGCTTCAGCCTCTATGAGACTCCATGGGCCCACCAGGTTAGTTGACTCTGTAGGTATTCTTGTAGTATCCTTGGCCCTTCTAGCTTCCTCAATCCTTTCTCCTACTTTTCTACAGACCCCCCAAACTTGGTCTACTCTTTATTTGTGGTTCTCTGCATCACTTTTCATCATCTGAAGTTCTGGTCCTCCAGGTCTCTCACTTGCATGGGTAGAGTTACACCAAGATATTTTACATCATTTGTGGCTATAATGAAGGGCGTTGGCTCTATAATTTCTCTCTCGGCTCATTTATTGTTTGTATACAGGAGGGATACTGATATTTTTTAGTTAATTTGGTATTCAGCCACTTTGTTGAAAGCCTTTATTGGATGAACAAGCTCACAGTAGAATTTTGGGGGTCAGTTATGTATACTATGATATCATCTGTGAATAGCAATACTTTGACTTCTTCCTTTCCAATATGTAATCACTTGATCTCCTTTAGTTGTCTTACTGCCCAAGCTAGAACCTCAAGTACCATGTTAAGTAGATATAGAGAGAGTGGGCAGCATTGTCTTGTTCTTGATTTTGGTGGGATTGCTTTAAGTTTCTCTACATTTAATTTGATGTTAGCTATAGGCTTGCAGTATATTGCCTTTATTTTATTTAAATGTGTACCATATATCCTAGCTCTCTCCAATTCTTTTAGCATGAAGGGGTGTTGGATACTGTCAAAGGCTTTTTCAGCATCCAATAAGATTATTATGTGTTTTTTCCTCACTTCGTTTATATTGTGGATTAAATTGATGGATTTTTCATATATTAAACCATTGCTGCATCCTTGGAATGAATCCAACTTGATGATGGTGGATGATAGCTTTGAGTGCCCTTGGATTCAGTTGTCACATATGCTGTTGAGTATTTTTGCATCAATGTTCATAAGTGAAATTGGTCTGAAATTCTATTTCTTTCTTGAGTCTTTGTATGGTTTGGGTATCAGGGTGACTGTGGCCTCATAGAATGAGTTTGATAATGTTATTTCTGTTTCTATTTTGTGGAATAGTTTAAAGTGTGTTGGTGTTTGCTTTTTTTTGAAATTTTGGTAGAAATCTGTACTAAAACCATATGGCTCTGGGCCTGGTTGGGACACGTTAAATGACTGTCTCAATTTCCTTAGGCATTATAGGACTATTTGAACAATTTACCTGATCTTGACTTTACTTTGTTGAGTAGTATCTATCTAGAAATTTGTCCATTTTGTTTAAATTTTTCAATTTTGTGGAGTACAGGTTTTTAAAATAAAACCTAATGATTCTTTGGATTTTCCCATTGTTTATGGTTATATCCTCTTTTTTGATTTCTATTTCTGTTAATTTGGGTACTGTCTCTCTGGCTTTAAGTTAGTTTGGCATAATGTATGTCTACCTAGTTGATTTTCTCAAAGAATATGCTCTTGATTTTTTGATCCTTTGTATTCTCTTTTTTCTGTTTTATTGATTTCAGTCCTGAGTTTGATTATTTCCTGCCATGTACTCCTCATGGGTGTGTTTGTTTTTGATCTAGAGTTTTCAGGTGTGTTCTTAAGTCATTAGTGTAAGATTTTTTAAATGAAGGCATTTAGTGATATGAACTTTTTTCATAGAACTGCCTTCATTGTGTCCCATAAATTTACGTATGATGTGTGTTCATTTCCTTTGAACTCTTGAAAGTTTTAAATTTCTTTACTTATTTCATGACAGTGATCATTGAGCATACAGTTGTCATTCAGTGTGCATGAGTGTGTTGGCTTTCTATAATTTCAGCTGCTGTAATCCATGGTGGTCTGTTAAGATACAAGGAATTATTTATTTATTTATTTATTTATTTATAATCTGTAGAGTCTTGCTTTGTGGCCAGCTATATGGTCTGTTTTGGAGAAGGTTCCAGCAAGTACTAAGAAGTAGATATATTCTTTTGTGTTCAGATGAAATGTTCTGTAGATATCTGTTAGGTACATGTTATTTATAGTGTAGGTTAGTTTCATTATTTCTGTGTTTAGTTTTTGTATCAAATAGATGTTCAGTGGTGAGAGTGAGATGTTGTGGACTCCCACTATTAATGTGTGGGGTTCAAATGCGACTTAAGCTTTAGTAATCATTCTATTATGAATGCAGTTGCCATTGTCTTTGGGGGGAATAGACATCCAGAGTTGAGATGTCATCTTGGTGGACTTTTTCTTTGATGTGTCCTTCCCTATCTCTTTTGATTCATTTTGGTTGAAAGCATATTTTATTAATGTTAGAATGGCTACTCCAACTGGCTGCTTGTGCCTGTATTCTTGGAAAACCTTTTAGTAGCTCTTTACTCTCAGGTAATGTCTATCTTTGTTGCTGAGGTTTGTTTCTTGGTAAGCAGCAGAATGATGGGTCCTGTTTTGTCACCCATTCTGTCAGCCTGTGTCTTTTCACTGGGCAACTGATTTCATTGATGTTGAGAGATATTCATGATCACTAACTGTTAATTCCTGTTAATTTGATGTCAGTGCTGTTAGTGTGTGTTTTTATTCTTTCATTTTTGCTGGTGGAGAATACTTCATTTCGTGTGTTTTCTTAGGTGTAGTCAACCTTCTTGGTTTGGATGTTTTCCTTCTTATATTTTCTGTAGGGCTGGCTTTATGGTTGGATATTGTTTATATTTGGTTTTGTCTTGGAATATTTTGTTTTCTCCATCTATAGCAATTTTGAGAGCTTTGCTTCGTATAGCAGTCTATGTTGGTATTTGTGGTCTTTTAGGGTTTTAACACATCTGTACAGGCCCTTTTAGCTTCTGGAGTCTCAGTGTAGAAGTTGTGTGTAATTCTGATAGGTCTGATTTTGTATGTTGTTTGGCCTTTTTCATTTGCAGCTTTTAATATTCTTTCTTTGTTCTGTATATTTAGTGTTTTGATTATTATGTGGTGGAAAGTTTCCTTTTCTGCTGCAATCTAATTGGTGTTCTCTAAATTTCTTGTATCTCTATAGACATTTTTCTTTAGGTTTAGGAACTTCACTTCTATTATTTTGTTGAAAATAGTTTCTGTTCTAGGACCTGAGACTCTTCACCATTTTTGTTCCTATTATTCTTAGGTTAGGTCTTACCATCTTATCCAAGATTTCCTGCATTTTTTTGTGTCAGGAATTTAGCATTTTAAAATATTTTGCCTTTAGCATTTTTGATTGAGCATATTCTTTGGTTGATCTACCAATTTCTTCTATCATATCATCTATACCTGAGATTTTGTCTTCCATCCCTTGTAATCTGTTGTTGATGCTTTTGTCTGTTGTTCCTGTTCTCTTCCTTACATTTTTCATGTCCAGAATTTTCTCATTTTTTTTTTCTTTATTGCTTTTACTTCCATTTTCAGGTCTTGGGAAGTTTTGTTTTGTTTTGTTTTGTTTTCCAGACAGACTTTCTCTGTGTAGGGCTGGCTGTCTTGGGCTTGCTCTGTAGACCAGGCTGGCCTTGAACTCACAGTGATCTATCTGTCTGTGCCTCCCATGTGCTGGGATTAAAGGTATGCACCACCATCACTTGGCCAGGTCTTGGACAGTTTTATTCATTTCTTTCACCTGTTTTTTTTTCTGTATTTCTTTAAGACATTTATTAATTTCCCCTTTAAAGACCTCTATCTGTTTGATTGTATTTTTCTGTATTTCTTTAAGGGATTTGTTCATTTTTTTTCTTTAAAGGCCTCTATATTCTGTATAAGATTGGATTTAAGTTTATTTTCTTGTGCTTCTGTTGTGTTATGATATCCAGGCCTTGATGTAGTAGGTAGTTATGCTCTATGGTGTCATATTGCCTTGGCTAATGTTTGTTCTGTTCTTTTAAAAATTATTTTACATATACATTTATATTATTCATACATAAAATAAGTACATAGTTCTTATGATGTCCTTTATCCATCTGCTTTTCCCTGGATATTCCTGATGGAACCTACTGGGAAGGTGGATGTAACCTAGATTTTCCTGGAGTCACAGGCATCCAGTGAGCATCCTTGTGCTGGATGTTCCTGGTGCAGCAGGTGCCAAAGTTCCTGGATGTTTTTGGGATTCCTGAAGGTCATGCTTGGTGAATGTAGGCAGATCAGTAGCCCAACAATGAAGGTCTGGATATTCATGGATGTTCCTGAAGTACAGGGTGAATGTGGTTAGAGAAGTGGTCAGACAATGGAGACTGGGGAACAGCAAGAAGCTCAGAAGAGCTTCCTGTTGACCCAGGAGATACAACATGGCCAGGGGATTTGGGGGCCAAGGGTCTAACCTTGGTGTTCCTAGAGTATCAGTCTTAGTTAACATCTGTGGAGATTTGATCTAATAATGGAGGCCAAGGGAGAGCACGAAGATCAGGGCAGCTTTATGTGTCCCAAGGCACCTTTTTATTTATTTTATTTTATATACATGAGTGTTTTGCTTGCATATATGTCTATGTGTCACCAGTGTGCCGTGTCAGAGAGGGCAATAGATACCCAAGAACTAGAGTAATATATGGTAATGAGACACCATATCATTGCTAGGAATCTAAGTGAGGTCCTTTGTAAGAGTTAAAAGTGCTTTAAAGCACTGATCCATCTCTCCAGGCCACATTCTGGAGCTTTAAAAAAAAAATCATAATGTAACTATTCAGCTACCTAAGTGTAAGCTTGTGAGAGAATGAGATTTTTTTTCTGGTGATTGGGATGAATCCATTCCTGAACTAGATTATGCTCCTTAGGTGCAATAGGCATGTAAATACACACACACACACACACACACACACACACACACACACACACACACACAGAGCGATTTATTGTGCAGTATTTATGGGAATGTAATAGAACAGTCTCTTCCACTAACTTCTGCTTCATTTGCATACATACACGAATGCATGTATCTATACATGGGTAATATACAAGTGAACTTATATAATTTGACACTCTTTTTCTCAAAAAGATCTGAGTCAGTCTAGTCATTTTCTATTTTTTGTTTTACCACAAAGCTGATTTTAAAGTATTTAATTATCATGTACTAATACAGCTGGAGACCTAAGTCAGAATAGTCCTCTGGGAGAATATGAAGGGGACTGTAGCTGAGACTCCTAGTATCAGGAGCCATGAAGATTGAAGAGGACGCCTTCTAATTAGACAAGAATTCTAGGGAGAAGAAAAAACACCAACCCACCCACACTTTGATCCAAGACTTACCTTGCCTATAAGATGTGTAGGGATAAAGATAGAAGAGATTGAGCAGAGTGAGGGAATGTCCAGCCAATGCCTGGCCCAACTCAAGACTCACCCAATGGAAGAGAGCCTACCATTGTCACTACTAACAATACTCTGCTATGCATGCAGTTGGAAGTCTAGTAGAGTTGTTCTCTGAAAGGTTTGACCCAGCAGTGATTAAAAACATGCTGAGACTCTCAGCCAAATGTTGGGTGAAGCATATGTAGTATAGTGGAAAGATGTGTGTGTGTGTGTGTGTGTGTGTGTGTGTGTGTGTGTGTGTGTGTAAGGACATAGAGGTGACAAGAGCTCTACAAGAAGAGCAACAGTGCCAACTAAGAAGGGCCCATGGGGCCTGTGGAGTGAAGCACTAACCAAAGATGATGTATAGACAGGATCTAAGTCCCTTTCATAGATACAGCTGGTGAGCAGCTCAGGATTCATGTGGATCCACTAGTAAGAGTAGTGGGGTCTGTCTCTGATGTGGACTATGCTGCCTGCTTATTGTTCACTTTCCCAGGCTGGGACTGCCTTGAGAGGCCACAAGGGAATAGGGTGAACTCAGTCCTGATCTTGTGTGGGTGGGTGAAGTGTTCTACTTTTGTGAATAATTGGAAAGGGGGGTATGGGAAGGAGGGTGTGACTGGGAAGGGAGGAGGAAGGGGGGCTACAACCAGGATGTAAAGTGAATAAATAAAGAAATTATAAAAAGGTACTGAATTAAGTTAATTCAATAATAAATTGATCCAGGTAACCAGGCTAAATAACTTAGATAAGAACAAAAGGTAAGACTATTGAGTGAAACTGTAAAAAAATTCTGGGTACTGGTGATGAATGTTAACACTGTGGAAACTTATTTTTAACTGCATGAGAAGAAATTGTTTTTTTTAAATTTTATTTTATTAATTTATTCATATTACATCTCAATGGTTATCCCCTCCCTTGTATCCTCCCATTCCTCCCTCCCTCTCATTTTCCCGTTACTCCTCTCCCCTATGACTGTGACTGATGGGGACTTCCTCCCCCTGTATATGCTCAGAGGGTATCAAGTCTCTTCTTGGTAGCCTTCTATCTTTCCTCTGAGTGCCACCAGGTCTCCCCATTCAGGGGACGTGGTCAAATATGAGGCACCAGAGTCCATGTGAAAGACAGACCCCACTCTCCACTCAACTGTGGAGAATGTCCTGTCCATTGGCTAGATCTGGGTAGGGGTTTGACGTTTACAGCCTGTATTGTCCTTGGCTGGTGCTATAGTTTGAGCAGGACCCCTGGGCCCAAATCTGCCTATCATAATTTTCTTCTTGCAGGTTTCTAGGATCCTCTGGATCCTTCAACTGTGCCATTCTTCCATGCTTCTCTCATCTAGAGTCCCAATAGGATGTCCTCCCCTCTGTCCCAGTTTCCTGGTAAGGGAAGGCTTTCGTGGGACATGCCCCGTGGGCTAGTATGCAGATATAAGTGAGTATATACCATTTAACTCTTTCTGCCTCTGGGTTAACTCACTTATTATGATCATTTTTAGTTCAATCCATTTGTCCACAAATTTCAGGAATTCCTTGTTTTTAATAGCTGAGTAGTATTCCATAGTGTAAATGTACCACAGTTTCTTTATCCATTCGAGAAGAAATTGTTTTTAAAAGGAAATTTCCAAACTGCATGAGAATGTGGTCATCTTTAGCAAGTTCATTTTGTCATAATGTGAGGAAAAGAGTACTTGTCTTAATGTTGCATGTTTTCCCTTGTTGGAGGATCCTGGCTCCACAACTTCAGATATAACTAGGCAGTCTGTAGTAACTATGAAAAACAGGAAAGCAAAAAGTGACCATCACCAGGATAGGGAGCAAAAGAGAGCAGAATAGAAGGATATTCATATCTGGTTAGGTAAATGGGAAAGACAGGGTTCCTTAGCAGGGGAGGAGGGAGGTAAATGCAGAAGAAGGTGGAGGAAAGGTAAAGGTGAGTAGCAGGATACAATTGAGGGCAATGGGTGGGTTCTTAGGGAAGTTTTAGGGAGATAAATACAGAGAAAGAAGGTAGTTAGGAAAATAAAAAACATGATGAATGGCTGGAAAAGTCATAAGGAATGATATTGCTAATGATTTCCTTTCCTTCCTTTATCTCAAAAAATTAAAATGAAAATAGTGTTTGTCTTAACTAGGATTTAGTTATTTAATACTGAATTGGAACTCACAAAGGATTTAAATGGGAAAGGAACAGAACTGGAAGCATCTAGGTCAACCTTATAACCATAGTACATTTATGGTCTCCAACTATGTATGTTTTCAACTCTAGATTCTGAGGATGTAAGATGTTATGGAAAAAGGAACATACAAACAGATGAAATGAGATTGACATTTTACTGAATAAAATAGTGAGATTATCATGCATTATTATTGTGAAAATAATTAGAAATATGAGTAGAAATATGGACAGTTGCAAAACAGAACACAATAAATTATAGTATATGAAGCTGAATCACCTGAGGTTTTTTTTTTAGTTTCTTTAGGGATCTTTTTTCCAAGACTGACATAGTTTTGTTCAGTTGCACAAATGCGATTAACGATCTTGCTTATCACAACTGTTTTAGGTGTTTAGCCTAAAATAAGGCAATGTAAATCAATAAGATAGGATTTCCTGGTCACAAGACTCAGGTGAAATATAGGCAAACAAAGTGTGACTTTGCATAGATATGAATGTGAATGCATTTATCATCTATCCTATGCAATGTGTGTGTGTGTGTGTGTGTGTGTGTGTGTGTGAGAGAGAGAGAGAGAGAGAGAGAGAGAGAGAGAGAGAGAGAGAGAGAGAGAGAGAGAAAGGGTATATAGAAATGTAGGCTATAATGTACACTCTGGAACATCACAAGTTAAAGACACATGTTATTTAAGAGCTTTTAAGGAAAATGGAATGATGATACAGACACACTGTCCAGTGAATGACAAATTTGATGTATACTCTATTTTTTCAGATATAAAAAATATGCTTCCACTATGCTCTTAAGATGAAGACGCTTCTCACTTATGTCCTCACTGGAGAATATTCTTTATTTTCAAGCTGTTCTTGGAGCCCTAGCCAATATGGTTCTCCTTTTATTCTACACTTTCATAATCCTAGGTCATAGACCTAAGCCTATAGACCTGATCTCCTGTCAACTCACCTTCATTCACATAATGATGGTCCTCACTGGAGGGGATATTTGGCTTACAGACATATTTGAGTCACTGAACATTGAGAATGACTTCAAATGTAAGGCAACTTTTTACATACACAGGGTGATGAGAGGCCTCTCCATCTGCATCACCTGCCTCCTGAGTGTGTTCCAGGCTGTCACTATCAGTCCCAGTACCTCTGTGTTGGCAAAATTTAAACATAAGCTTAAAAAATACACGATCAAGTCCTTCTTTTGTATTTGGTCTTTCAATTTGTCTTTCAGTAGCAGCTTGCTGTTCAATATTGGTGGATTTACCAATGTGAGTGAAATCAACCAGATGAAGATCACTAAATCCTGCATAATCTTCCCCATGAACTACATCATCAGGGCATTGATTTTTACAGTGATAGCCTTTAGAGATGTGTTTCTTGTAGGAGTCATGCTGACCACAAGCACATACATGGTGATTCTCTTGTTCAGACATCAGAGGCAATGCAAGCATCTTCATAGTGTCAAGTACCTGAGAACATCACCCGGGAAAAGGGCCACCCAGACCATCTTGGTGCTGGTGGCTTTCTATGTGGTCTTGTACTGGATGGACTTCATCATCTCATATACCTCGGTCCTAGTATGGATGTACGACCCAGTCTTCCTGACTGTTCAGAAGTTTGTGTTGAATGTTTATCCTACAATTGCTCCTTTGATACAAATCTGTTCTGATAAGAGACTAACCAGTGTGTTTAAATTCATGCAGTTAAAGCATCAGTAAATTTTTATAAAATATGTTTTTCTTTTCTTTTAAAACTGACTCATTTATTTTTATTTTCTATATAACTGTTGTGATAGCATGTGTGCATATGTGCATTCCTGATACTCACATAGGTCTACAGAGGTCATGGCATCCCGTGGAACAGGAGTTACCGATGGGTGTAGGTGCCTTCATGGTGTAGCAACAGTAATTGCTCTTTTTCTAAGTTATGGTTTATTCTCATATTAAAATTTTTCAAATAGCAAAGTGAGATTCTTCATGTGATTTTTAAAACTTTTGTAGTACACATATTCATTCTTTTTACATTTCTGCTGTAAAGAACTATAAAGTTCTTAAGTTCCTTGTACATCGTAAGTTGGTATTTTCATATGAATTCTCTTTCTCTTTTTTATTTTACAACATAAATGTGTCCTTGATGCTGAAGTCAATGTAAAGAAGCATCTTGCGGGTAGTAACTCTTTAAGTCCTTCTGTTTAAAACACTTTAATCTACTCTTAGTTTAAATTGTAGGTTTTATTCTGTTTAATAAATAAAATTTATACGGATCATATATTGTGAATTTAAATTTTCCATTTTTACCACATTCAATGATTCTTTGAGTAACTAAAACTGAAAATTTTATATTCTGTTTTTTTTTCATTTTATTTCCTCTACATTTAGTAAAATAATATTCGTAAATAAAATTCTCTATATACACATATATGATGTACAGATTTTTAATGTATGTATGTGCACATACATACCTGTTCAAGCACATGTGGAGGCCAAGAGACAACCTTCACTCTTGCTCTTCAGAAGCCGTTCACCTCATTCCTTGATAGATTGTCTCTCACTGTACCTGGAACTTGCCAAGTAACACAAGATGTTTGCCCCAATGGATTCTCTTTTCTCTGCCTCTCCTGCTCTGGGATTATAAGTGTTCACCAACATATCTCTACATTTAAAACTCCTACCCAGATCTAGCCAATGGTCAGAACATTCTCCACAGTTGAGTGGAGAGTGGGATATGACTTTCTCACATACTCTGGTGCCTCACATTTGACCATGTCCTCTGGAGGGGGAGATCTGGCAACACTCAGAGGAAGGACAGCAGGTTACCAAGAAGAGACTTGACATCCTATGAGCATGTACAGGGGGAGGTAATCCCCCTCGGGAACAGTCATAGGGGAGGGGAATAATGGGAAAATGGGAGGGAGGGAAGAATGGGAGGATACAAGGGATGGGATAACCATTGAGATGTAACAAGAATAAATTAATTAAAAAAATTTAAAAAATTATGTTGGCAATTATGTGGAGAAAAGGGAACATTCCTCCATTTCTGGTGGGAGTAAAAACTTGTACAATCTCTTTGGAAATCAATATGGTGCTTTCTCAGAAAATTGAGAATAGTGCTACTTCAGGACCCAACTATACCTCTCTTGGGCATCTACCCTAAAGATGCTCTACCACACAAGAAGGACATTTGTTCTGTTACATTCATAGTAGCTTTAATCATAATCGCTAGAATCTTGAAACAAACTATATGTCTGTCAACCAAAGAATGGATAAAGAAACTGTGGTACATTTACACAATGAAATACTACTCAGCTACCAAAACAAGGAAATCTTGAAATTTGCAGGCAAATGGATGTAAAACTAGAAGCAACCATCCTGAGTGAGGTAACCCAGATCCAGAAAGATACCCATAGTATATACTCACTTATCAGTGGAAATTAGCTCAACACACATGTCCTCTGAGAGACTCTACCTAGTGGGGGATTGGGACAGATACTTGGACTTTCAACAGGATCTGGGCAAAGAACTGTGTGTTATATGGAATAATCCTGGGATGGAAGGATGGGCTCAGCTGTTGTTAGGTGCTCCACATGGAGACTATTAAGGGTGAAGTATCTGGCCCTAGCACGGCCTGCACAGACTGATGCACCACCCAAGAACAGTGCAAGCAGACAACCTGGACCACCTCCTTGGTTGTAGCCAACGGAGAGCACATTCTCCCCATGTGAAAGAGGGGGGCAGAAGTGACTGCCTCTGACAAGGTCTCTGGTGCCAGGGATTTCATCACTGCCCTTTGGTAGAGAGTACATGTGGAAACACAGAGGAAGGGAATACAGACTGTCTCGATGAGACCTGATAGGCTGTGGTCAGATGGTGGGCGAGGTGGACCCTACCTGTCAGACGTCTAAGGGAGGGGAACAGATCAGAGAGTATGGAGGGTGGGAACAGCAAGATAAGAGTGAGGGTATTACAATCCCAGTGTAATGTGAATAAATTATAACACAAAAGAAAACATTCTTTTTTCATAGAATATATTCTGATTAGAGTTTCCTTTCCTCTAGTCCTCCTAATTCATCCTCATCTCTACTGCCATCCAGATCCACACTCTTTTGTTCTTCCCCTAGGAAACAAGGCAGCCTCTAGGTAATAATAATGAAATAAACAACAATAAAATTGAACAAATCAGAATAGGAGAAAAGAGTCAAAGAAAAAACACAATAAGCAGAAAGACTTAAATGGTATATACTCACTTATATCTGCATACTAGCCCAAGGGGCATGTCCCACGAAAGCCTTCACTTACCAGGAAACTGGGACAGAGGGGAGGACATCCTATTGGGACTCTAGATGAGAGAAGCATGGAAGAATGGCAAAGTTGAAGGAGCCAGAGGGTCCTAGAAACCTACAAGTAGAACATTATGATAGGCAGATTTGGGCCCAGGGGTCCCGCTCTAACTAAGTCACCAGCCAAGGACAATACAGGCGGTAAACGTTAAACTCCTACCCAGATCTAGCCAATGGTCAGAACAGTCTCCACACTTTAGTGGAGAGTGGGATATGACTTTCTCACGTACTCTGGTGCCTCACATTTGACCATGTCCTCTGGAGGGGGAGACCTGTTGGCACTCAGAGGAAGGACAGCAGGCTACCAAGAAGAGACTTGATACCCTCTGAGCATATACACGGGGAGGAAATCCCCCTCAGGAACAGTCATAGGGGAGGGGAATAAGGGGAAAAGGGGAGAGAGGGAAGAATGGGAGGACACAAGGGATGGGATAACCATTGAGATGTAACAAGAATAAATTAATAAAAAAACACAGTAAGTACATACAGACATAGAAACACATAATTTCAACACAAAAATACAAAATCAGATATATATATATTGCATTGAGTTCATTCATTTGGGGGGGGGCAGCTTCTGCAGGGCATGGGCCCTACCTTCAAGTGTGATGTATTTCCCCAAATGAGACTCCCTTGGAGAAAACTAATGTTTAATTTGCAAGTATCTATTAAACAGAGATAAACTTCTCATTAGGGATGGGGCATGTATCCACTTCTGCTGCTCTAAGGCAAAGATCTGTGCAGGCACTTCACATGTAGCTGTAGTCTTGGAGTTTTTATGTTTATTCATTTATGTGTTTATTTATTCTGCTGTGTTTAGAAGGCCTTGTTTCTTTGGTGTCCTCCATCTACTGTGGCTCTTCTATTTTTTTCTATGACCTTTTCTACAGACTTCCCTGGTCCCCTCTGGAAGAATTTGATGGAGATATACCATATAGGGCTGAGTGTTTAAAGGTCTCTTAATCTCTGCATATTTTCTAGCTGTGGGTCTTTGTATCTGTTCCCTTCTGCTGATGGGGGAATGTGGGACTTTTCTGGGCAGAAGTCTGAGCCATCTCCTCTCTGAAGAAGCCAGTTTATCTGTGTGCAGATAAGAGGAAGCACTTCCTCCTATCTCCAGAAAGTAACCATAAAATCCCACTTGGCAAAATGGTGTGACTAACCAGGTTCTGTTCAGTAAGACACTTCAAAGCAGCCTCTGAATTAACAAGAGGCCCTGAAGACAGGTGTCTAGGATATATCCTGGGTATGCCTCTTGCATGTTATAACCCAGGGCTTTAAAAATCCAAGTCCCTGAGTTAGGAGAGCCTTTTGTCTCTTTTCTCTAGACTGAATTTTATGAGACTTAGTATGTGAATTAAAACCTAGCTCTTGCTGGGGGAGATCCAAGAGGGTAGCTCCTAACACAAAGCTCATTTGATCAGCAGGACAGCAGTGACTATTTAGTAACCTAAGGACTGGCCTTAAGAATCACAAAACACCAGTACTTGTGACCCACAGGTGAGAGAGGTCCAAATTATGTGGAGCACAGTTGGGTGTGGCTTCTGGCCACTGGGCAAAACAACAAAGTCAGGGTCCACAAAGAAAGAGGTAAATAGCCTCCAAAGTCTAGTGCCACACACCTGGCTGGTGGGCAGCTTTTGATGTCCCAGGAAACAAGGTGAGATTTGTCTTGCCAAAACAGCAGCATCTTTGGATTCTAGCACTGATCCAGCACTACAGTCTGGAACACTAGTGGATCTGACCTCAGGTCAACCAGAAAACCCACAGAAAGTTCCAGGGTCCAAGCTGTCAGTAGGCACATGCTCCAACCAGAGATATCATAATGGTAAGAAGTCATTGTAAGAACACAAGCAACAATCCCAGGACCATTTGTTACCACCAGAAACCAGAATTCCCATCCTCACCATAAGTCCTGGAGACACTATCACATCTGATGCACACACACACACACACACACACACACACACACACAATATTCAAAACCAAAGATTATGAAAATGATAGAGGCCATAAAAAGGAAAATAAATACCTCAAACTAGAACAGGAATGAATAAAGAAAGAGATGAAGGAATTAAATCACTAAAAGACACTACAATCAAGCAAGAGAAGGAAATGAATAAAAGGTTTCAAGACCTAAAAATGGAGATAGACGTTATAAAGAAAACACGATCTGAGATAATCCTGGAAATGGAAACCATACAGAACAGGACAGTATCTATAGACCCAAGCCTCACCAACAGACTTTAAGAGATGGAAGAAGGAATATAAGGCATAGAAAATATGACTGAAGAAATAGATGCAGCAATCAAAGAAATTGTTAACTCTAATAGCTCCTGATAAAGAATATCCAAAAATCTGGGACACTATGAAAAGACCAAACCAAAGAATCACAGGGATAGAGGAAAAATAAGACTCCCAACTGCAAGGCCCAGAAAATATTTTCAACGAAGTGGGAAGAAAACTTACCTAACCTAAAAACAGAAATGTCCATAAATATATAAGAAGCCTACAGAATGCCAAGTAGATTGGACCAGAAAATAAAATCCTTCTGCCACATAATAAAACACTAAACATACAGAACAGAGAAAGAATACTAAAAGAGAAAATGGCCAAGTCACATGTAAAGGAAAACCAATCAGAATTATACCTGACATTGAAATGGAGACTATGAAAGCCAGAAGGGCCTGGATGGATGTCATGTTGCCAAGCCAGACTGCTACAACAAGCAAAACCTTCAATTTCCATTGATGGAGAAAACAAGATACTTCATCACAAAACCAAGTTCAAACACTGCTTGACCACAAATCCAGATCTACAATAAATAGTAGAAGGAAAGTTACATCCCAAGGTGGGTAACTGTACACAGGAAAACAAAGGAAATAAATAATTTCACATCCACAAAAACAAGGAAAGGAAGATCTCTCTCTCTCTCTCTCTCTCTCTCTCTCTCTCTCTCTCTCTCTCTCTCTCACACACACACACACACACACACACTACCCCAGCCAACATCAAAATAATTGGAACCAATAACCAGTGGTCATCAATATCTCTCAACCCCCCAATGAAGTGACACAGGCTAACAGAATGGATGTGAAAACAGGATCCATCAACCTGCAGCATACAAGAAACTCACCTCAGTAATAAAGGTACACATTACCTTATAGCAATGGGCTGGAAAAAGTATGCCAAGCAAATTGACCCAAGAAACAAGCTAGAGTAGCCATTCTAGTATCTAACAAAACAGACTTTGAACCAAAACTAATAAAAAAGAGATGGGGCAGGACATTCCATAATCATCAAACAAAAAATACACCAAGATGATGTCTCAATTCTGAATATGTATGCCCCAAATACAGGAGCACCTACACTAATAAAAGAAACATTATTAAAGCTTAAATAACATATCAAACACACAGTTTAGTAGTGGTAGACTTCAACACCCCACTCTCACCAGTAGATAGATAATCATGGTAGAAACTAAATGAAGCAACAACAAAACAAATAGACATCATGAATCAAGTGGACCTAACTGATATATACAGAACTTTTTATCAAACATGAAAGAATCCACCCAGCACCTTATGGAACCTTCTCCAAAATCTACCATATATTTGTCACAAAGCAATCCTCGACAGATACAAGAAAATTGAAATACTCCCTTGCATCTTATCAGACCACCATAGATGAAAGCTGGAACTCAGAACAACAGAAACAACAGAAAGCCTACAAGCTCATGGAAACTGAACAACTCCCTACTCGGGGCTGAAATCAATAAATTAGAAACAAAGAGAATAATTCAAAGAATCAAGAAAACCAAGAGCTCGTTCTTTGAGAAAATCAATAAGATAGACAAACCCTGTGCCAAATTAACTAAAAGGCAAATTGAGAGTAACAAAATCAAGAAAATCAGAAATGATTAGGGAGACATAATAATAGACATTGAGGAAATCAAAGAATCATCAGGTCTTACTTCAAAGCCTATACAGCACAAAAACTTGAAAACCTAATGAAATGGACAATTGTTTTGATAGCTATCAACTACCAAAATTGAATCAAGATCAGGCAAACAAATTAAATAGTCCTATTTCTTCTAAGGAAATTGACATAGTCATCAAAAGTCTCCTGAGAATCGCAAAACACCAGTACTTGTGACCCACAGGTGAGAGGGGTCCAAATTATGTGGTGTCTCACATGCACAATCCTTTCTAGGTATACACTTTACCAACTCATCTCCATCTCCATCCCTACATCCTGATTTCTACTAATGATAAAGTTATATCACCTCACTTTGTTGTGCTCTGTAAGAATGATTACTTTTGCTATGTATTTTTGGAGGGTGTGACATTTTCTTAATTTTTAGCAAAAGAGCTGTTAATTTCTAGGTGACACCCTTAACCCACTGTATTTATGTAAGTATGGAGGCCACCGTAAATGTTTTCGGCGCAGGAATAGTATCCTAGGAAATGTGAAATGCTTTATACTTATTTAAGAATGTAATATTATTAGTGTTAGTTTTGTTTTATTCACAAGATTTGGATCAGTTAATCTACACAGACAAGTATGGCCTGGAGAGAGTAGCACACACATGGGAAACCCAGAGCTCAGCTGTTCTTAGTTCACTGTTCTCCTGGAATTAGGGAAGTTAACTTTTACATTTCATGCTATCCCTTTCTAACAACCTCAAGTATAGACCTGCTTCTAAAGATAACATGATGATTATGGTTCTAGAGGGAGATAAGCTGATGACATTTCTTCCTTATAACTACTTTTTAGGGCCTCATTCTACATGGATGTTTGTGAAAGGTCCAGTCTGGTGAGTGTTTTTTTTTTTTTCTCTTCATTAATAAGGAGAGCTGTAAGCAGGTGGTAGAATGGAGCAAGATTTCCTCTAATAAATGATTAGAGAATTCTATTCTTAGAATATTTTGAGCTGTACTGCTTACTAAGCATACAGCAGACTATAGATTCTCCTCAGTGGCTACTCTCGTAAATCTAAGAAGATTCTACCTAGGTATTGCTAATTGTGTTAGTTTTCCATTCCTGCAACAATATATGTGAAAAACCTTAGAGGATGAAAAACAAAGGACAAATATTTATTGCTTTGCAAGAGTTGATTTATAAAGTAAGGTCTATTTAATTAATTTTTTTCTCATTTTGCTGCTTTTTCAAGTTAAGTGGCCGTACATATTTAATTACATGAAACCTAAGGTAGGAATATGTAGCAAATATTAACTAATTTAGTGTTTATCGGTAGTTTTCTAATCTGTTAGTCTATATATACTTAGAAATTCTTAGGAAAGTTTCAACTCGTGGGATAATAAAAGCTAAGACATTCTTAACATTATATAATGAGCGTTTAAAAAATTAGATTTTAAAAATTCTATTGCAGTGATTTCTTTAAAAATATATCTTTTCAGGGTATTTCAGAAGTATCTGGAAATCCTAATTCACTTATTTATTAAATCCATGTAAAGTTATCCTTAAAATGTAAACTGGATAATTTTTGTAGGTAATTCAATGTTGCAATTAAAAGAAATCCAGTTTTCTTATTTCAAGCTTTCTACACTGAACTTTGTTACATTCCTGTTGCTATAATAGTGTGTAATCTTTTCATTGGCGGTGAGAAAAATGTTTTAAAATTTCAAATAGTATGCAAATAGTCAAAGTCAAAATCCACAATTTTCTCCAATAGTTATAACAAATTAGTCACTAAAATATGTGTTGGCAGAGAAATTCCAAGTAAGTTTATGATGTAAATATATGTAAATATGATGTAAATATATGTAAATATGATGTAAATATATGATGAATATCACAAGTCCATTTTTATTTTATTGGGAAATCATTTACTAATGTATACAAGATTAAAATGGACGATGAAGACAGGTGTGGTGGCACATTTCTATGTTCCCAACAGTTTCAATGCTTAGATAGGAGTTTGATTGTGTTTGAGTGGAGTCAGTCTGAAGTAAATGTTGAGAGTCCCATCTTGCTTTCTCTTGGACACACACACACACACACACACCCACACACATGAAAACAAATAGTGTAGAATTATGAAGTTGTTGTTTTTGTAAAAAAAAAAAAAAAAAGGATGAGATGATGCTGTTAATGTCATTAGCTTACTGGCACCAGAGTATTTATACCATAAAAACCAAATGATGGAAACCTGAGATTTTGCTTACAAGCATTACAGAATTTTCAGCTTTTTGTGTGCAATTCACATTACATATCTGTACTGGTACACTAGGCAGGGATCATGTCTCTGATCTAGTCAACTAGAAAACAGAGTACACATCCTCTGGTTTCCTTAAAGTTAATTAGTTAATTTTATTTCACAAATATTTTATATAGTTCTTAGTTTTTCAGTCAAGTGATATAGAACCATTCATATTAGCAGTCCTGGCACAGAGTATGCTATTGCTCTGTTCTTAATCTGAGTAGTCCAATAGTTTCTTACAACACACACACACACACACACACACACACACACACACACACACACACACTTTTCCACTAAACAGTTTCATATCTTTACTTATCTCATGCCGTGCCACTTGTGGCAAAGCTCTGGGCATGCTTACTTCCATATAGTCTCATAGAGACAGTCCTGCTTCATGTCAGGGGAGCTGGCTGTTGAATGTGAAATTGAAATATTATAGTCAGTGTCTGTGTATTTCCAGTTACACCTGTGCTAAACTTAATTTCCAAAGGACAATTCATGCATTTCAGTTATTTAAAGAGTATCAGGTAAGAGCCATGAATTAATACTTTATTAATAAATTATAAGCATGTAGTCCTGCTGTCATTATCTGTCATAACAGTTCCATGGAGCTGACTTAGGTGGCTGAGGTCTTCATCCCCTTAGATTCCTGAAGATTTATTAACGTTTCTGACAGTGGATAGCACATGACAATACCATGTATCTTGTCACTTGAAAGTCACATATTCACTTTATATTCTCCGAGCAGCCATACTACTTTATGTCATTAATCACTAAATATGGTAAAAGTTAAATTGAAAAGTATACTTTTGATATAGTATATTTGAATATTCCTTAGATTGCTAAATCCCCACAAAGCAGTGGTCAAAGATTACCACAAATTCACAAAACGAGACTTCATAATGTCAAGTACTGTGATGATAAAGGGGTAAAGTGACTTTTTTGGAAACGCAGAGCTGTGCACAAGGCAGCTCTTGGTCTCTTTTGTTATAGGGCTCTTCAGACAGCTGCCTGCACACTGCTTAGTCTATTGGTCTGCGTCAGTTTAATGGTGATGTCCTCCCCACTATTACGAATGTTTCTAGATACACTATGTTTTAGTACTTACAAAGCAAATTACAATGTAAACTTCTGTAGAATCCCCCAGTACTGCAATTTTCTATCAAATAAAACAAATGATTTTTACATATACATTTATATTATTACACATAAATAAAATAAACTACACACAGCAAGAAGAACCATGAAACATCCAGGAGTTATACAAATGTTGCATTCATAGTATTTTGGCTGTTCGTATTTGGTAACCTTGAAGAAAACATCTTTCCTATCTTGGTGAGTCTAAAACTCCGAACGAGAATCAATATCTACCATATCTCATCTTTATCCACTTAAAACATCTATCTAGACCTAAAAAAAATCTTAACCCCTAAACAACTAACCTTAACTGTAAAATTAAACTATCTGGTCTTCAACCTCAGACTTGAGACTTGAGCGGGAGTATAATGAATTACCTGAGTGTACAGCAAGTGCAAGCAGCTTCTCAAATGAGAAGACGGCAGAGACATTTTGCTGTCTGAACAGTCATCCCAAACTCTTTATAACAGTTTTTGTACATATGTGTAATAATACATAAACATATATGTACAAAATAAAAATATTTAATAATAAAAATAAAAATTTAAAGAAAAAAATAAAGAAAACCAAAGCCTTATGAGCAGTACATGATTAAACAGTTTCTAATCATATTAAAGATAATTGTCTTCCTTTACTTCTAAAAGAAAAGCCATAAGTACGTGTTTTGATTATGTTTATAGCTATTAAGTGTTTAATATGCAAGGTACATGTTTTCTATGATTGAAATACATTCCTTGGATTTTCCTTAAAATATGATAAGGTGTTTCATTCTGTAAAAGAATAAAAAAATGAAAATAGAAAATAAAACAAGTGACTTTCCTCATTACATGCAATGTTATGAACTCTGTAGCCAGGCTAGACACTGATTTTTATGGTCCAGAATAAGATTCAGTGAACCGCAGAGAAAAATGACACTTGATCAAATTAGAAGATTATCATTTTATGTAGAAGATAAACATTGAAAAGCAATGAATATGAAGTAGAGAGTTTGAAGAACATACCTTTCGGAAAAGAAAAAAAAGCACTTTAGATTACTATATTTTACTTCAAACTGTCACATTTTATATTAATAATATTACACATACTATATTAATAAATTATACATGAATCAATAACAAAATTATAATATATATGGTTGTGAATTTGTAATTTTAAAATTGGAATAAGATTCCTGTTCTTTTAATTTTGTGACCAAGGATTTAATTGAATGTTAGCAGGAAGCTTTTAGTTATTTAATTAATAATTTACCCATTTTCACTCATAATAAATCATAAAGATTTTATTTTAACACAATTCTTGATGCACTTAGAATTTTACTCTTTTTTTGATGACTTTACAGTCAGATCCTAGCTTCCTCTTTCCTCTCCACCCTGTCCCAACTTCACTTCCTTGTCTCCCAGTCTCACCTTTCCCTCTCAGATAAGGAGAGGCATCCAAGGGATATCAACACACCCTGGCACCTCAAGTTGCGGCAGAACTTAGTGCATCCTCTCCCACTAGGGGCTGACAACGCAGCCTAGATAGGGGAAAGGGATCCAGTGGAAGGCAACAGAGTTGGAGACAGGCCTTATTCCCATTGTTAGGGGACCCACATTTTGACCATGCTGCACATATGCTACATATGTCTAGGAGGTCTAGGCCCAGTCCATATATGCTCTTTGTTTGGTGGTTCAGTCTCTGTGAGCCCCCATCAGCCCAGGTTAGTTGACTCTGTCTGTAGGTCTTCTTGTGGTGCCCTTGACCCCTTCAGCTCCCTCAGTTTCTCCTCGCACTGTTAAGAGAACTCCTCCAGCTTGGCCTGTTCTTTGGCTGTGTGTCTCTGCATCTCTTTCCATCAGCTGATGTTCTGGTCTCTCACTTCCTTGGTTAGAGTTACACCAAGATATTTTACATTATTTGTGGCTCTTATCAATGGTGCTGTTTCCTTAGTTTTCTTAGCCCACATATCGTTTTTATAAAGGATGGATACTTTTTTTGTGTGTGTGAATTGTGTACCCAGTCACTTTGTCAAAGGCATTTATTAGTTGTAGGAGTTCGTGGGTAGAATTTTGGGGGGTCATTTATGTGTACTATTCTTATCATCTGTGAATAGCAATACTTTGACTTCTTCCTTTCCATTTTGTATTGCCTTGATGTCCTTATTGCTTTAGCTAGAACTTCAAGAACTATGTTGAATAGATATGGAGAGAGTGGGAAGGCTTGTCTTGTTCCTGATTTTGGTGGGATTACTTTAAGATTCTCTACATTTAATTTGATATTGCCTATAGGCTTGCTGTATATTGCCTTTACATTGTTTAAACTTTTAGCATGAAGGGGTGTTGGGTTTTTGTCAAAGGCTTTTTGGGCATTTAGTGAGATGATCATGTGTTTTTTTTTTTTCAGGTTGTTCATATGGTGAATTAATTTGATGGATTTTCATATTAAACCATCCTTGCATCCTTGGAAGGAACCCAACTTGATAATGGTAGTTGATAGCTTTGATGAATTCTAGGATTCAATTGTTAAGTATGTTGTTGAGTAATTTTGAGTCGGTGTTCATAAGTGAAATTGGTCTGAAATTCTATTTCTTTCTTGCATCTTTATATGGTTTGGATATCAGGGTGACTGTAACCTCATAGAATGAGTTTGGTAATGTTCCTTTAGTTTCTATTTTGTGAAATAGTTTAAAGTGTCATGGTGCTAGCTATTTCTTGAAATTTATACTAAATTTATACTGCAATCATCTGTCCCTGGGCTTTATTTGGTTGGGAGACTTTTAATGACTCTTTGTACTCCCTTAGGCATTACAGGGTCTTTATTAAACTTCATTAAGTGGTATCTATCTAGGAACACATTCATTTTGTGTAGGTTTTCCAATTTTGTGGAGTACAGGGTTTTTGAAATAAGACCTAATGATTCTTTGGATTTTCCCAGTGTCTGTTGTTATAGTGCCCTTTTTCATTTCTCACTCTGTTATTTTGGATACTGTTTCTCTGACTTTAAGTTAGTTTAGCTAAGTGTATGCCTACCTTGTTAATCTTCTCAAGGAGCCTGCTCTTGATTTGTTCAGTCTTTATGGTTCTCTTTTTTCCTATTTTATTAATTTCCGCCCTGAGTTTGACTATTTCATGTCATGTACACTTCTTGGGTGTATTTGTTTTTTGGTCTAGCACTTTCAGGTCTGTTATTTTGTCACTAGTCTCTGTAATTTTTTTCCATTTTATTATTTTATTCATATTACATCTTGATTGTTAGCCCTTCCCCTGTTTCCTCCCATTCTTCCCTCCCTCCCACTTCCCCCCTTCTCCCCTCCCCTATGTCTGTGATTGAGGGAGACCTCCTCCCCCTATATATGCTCTCAGAATATCAAGTCTCTTTTGGTAACTTACCATCCTTCCTCTGAGTGCCGCCAGGCCTCCCTGTCCAGAGGACATGGTCAGAAAAGGGGCACCAGGGTTCGTGTGAGAGTCAGATCTCACTCTCCACTCAATGGTGGAGAATATCATGCTCGTCGGCTAGATCTTGGTAGGGGTTCAAAGTTTAATGCCTATATTCTCCTTGGCTGGTGCCTTAGCTTGATGGGGACCCCAGGACCCAGATCTGCCTGTCATAAAGTTCTTCTTGTAGGTTTCCAGGACCCTGTGGGTCCTACTATTTCCCTATTCTTCCATGCTACTCTTGCCTAAAGTCTCAGTAGACTGTCCTCTCCTCTGACCCACTTTCTTGGTAAGTAAAGTTTTTCATGGTACGTAACCCTTGGACTAGTGTTTTGATATAAGTGAGTATATATTTTTTTTTAATGAAGCATTTAGTGCTTTGAACATTCTTCTTAGCACTGCTTTCATTGTGTCTCATAAGTTTGAGTATGATGTGTCCTTTATCCATCTGTTTTCCCATGGATATTCTTGCTGGGACAGGTAATGGTAAGATAGGGGTAACCTGGATTTTCTTGATTTAGAAGGCATCTAATAGACATCCTTGTGCTGGATGTTTCTGATACAGCAGCCTTCAAATTTCCTGGATGTTTCTAAAGTATAAGCCTTGATGAATATAGGCAGACCCATGGCCCAACAATGGAGTTCTGCATATTCAAAGATATTCCTGGGATAGAAGGTGAATGCAGGCAGAGAAATGGTCAGAAGATGGAGTTTGTGTGACAGCAAGAGGCTCAGGAAAGCTGCCTCCTGTCTCAGGGGATTTAGAAAAGCAGGGATTTGAGGAGGAAGGGTCTAACCTGGGTGCTCTTTGAGTATCTGGCTTAGTGAACATGGAAGAAGATTTGATCCAACAATGGAGGTCAGGGGACAGCAAGAAGATCAGTGTAGCTTTACGTTTCCCAAGGAATCTACTTGTAGGTTTCTAGGACCCTCTGGATCCTTCTACTTTGCTATTCTCCTATGCTTCTCTCATCTAGAGTCCCAATAGGATGTCCTCCCCTCTGTCCCAGTTTTCTGGTAAGATTTGGGCCCAGGGGTCCCGCTCAAACTAAGGCACCAGCCAAGGACAATACAGGCTGTAAACTTTAAACCCCTACCCAGATCTAGCCAATGGTCAGAACATTCTCCACAGTTGAGTGGAGAGTGGGGTATAACTTTCACATGAACTCTGGTGCCTCACATTTGACCATGTCCCCTGGAGGGGGAGACCTGGTGGCACTCAGAGGAAGGATAGCAGGCTACCAAGAAGAGACTTGATACCCTATGAGCATATACAGGGGGAGGAAATTCCCCTCAGGAACAGTCATATGGGAGGGGAATAAAGGAAAAATGGGAGAGAGGGAAGAATGGGAGGATACAAGGGATGGGATAACCAATGAGATGTAACAAGAATAAATTAATAAAAAATTTGCCCCCCAAAATAAAAATAAATAAATAAAACGTTTCCCAAGGAACCCCTTTTTATTAATTTTATTTTACATACACGTGTGTTTTTCTTGCACGTCTGTCTATATACAACTAGTGTGCCATGTCAGAGAGGGCAATGGATATCCCAGAACTAGATTAACAAATGGTAATGAGACACCATGTCATTGTTAGGAATCTAAGCCAGGTCCTTTGCAAGAGTTGAAACTTTTCTTAAGCACTGATCCATCTCTCCAGGACACATCCTGGAGCTTTTAAATATAATATAACTGTTCATCTACCTAAGTGTATGCTTGTGAGAGAATCAGATTTTTTCTGGTGATTGGGTGAATCCATTCCTCTATTAGATCATGTTCTTTAAGTGCATATATATATATAATATAAATTTTGTATGTACACACACAATGATTTATGGTGTAGTGTTTACAGGGATGCTATACAACAGTGTCTTACACTACCTTCTGCATTATTTCTCTGCATACATGCATGTATGCGTCTATATATGTGAATTTACAAGTGAACTTGAAAACATAATAGGGCATTCTCTTTTTCACAAGAAACAGAGTCAGGACAGTTGTTTTCTATTTATTTATCACAAAGTTTATTTTAAAGTGTTTAACAATCATGTACTAATAGAGCTTGAGATTTAAGTCAGAATAGTCCTCTGGGAGGATATGAGGGGGGCTATAGTTGAGACTCCAAGTATCAGCAGACATAGAGACTGAATGGGACATGTTCTAACTAGATAAGACTCCTAGATGGGAGGCAGGAGAACACCAACCAATCCACAAACACTTTGATCCAAAACTTACCCTGCCTATAAGATGTGTAGGGATAAAGATAGAACAGATGGGCAGAGATTGAGGGAATGTCCAGCCAATGCCTGGCCCAACACAACATTCACCCCATAGAAGAGAGTCAGCCCCTGACTCTATTAATGATACTCTGCTATGCTTTCAGACAGGAGTCTAGAAAGAGTTGTCTTCTGAGGGATTACCCCCAACAGTTATTAAAAACAGATGCTGAGACTCACAGCCAAATACTGGGTGAAGCATACAGAGTATAGTGGAAAAGTTGTGGGTGAGGATAAAAGGACCTTGAAGTGGCAAGAACTCTACAAGAAGAGAAACAGAGCCAATTAACCAGGGCCTGGGGGCAGTGCTGTGGAGTGAAACACTAAACAGGGATGATTCATGGACTGTATCTAGGACCTTTAGAAATATATAACTGGTGGGCAACTCAAGATTCATGTGGGTCCCCTAGTAAGGGTAGTGGGATCTGTGACACAGACTCTGTTGTCTGATTTTTGGTCACTTTCCCATGATGAGACTGCCTTGAAAAGCCACTGGGCCCGATGATGAACACAGTCCTGTTGGGACTTGATGAGCTAGTGTGGTTGGGTAGTGGGGCTCCCCTTTTCCAATGAATAGGAAAGGGGATATGGAAAGGAGGGTGGGACTGGGAGTGGAGAAGGAAGGGTGCTACAATCAGGATGTAAAGTGAAAAATAAAGGCATCATTTAAAAGGTCCTGAATTAAGTTAATTCAATAATAAATTGACCCAGGTAACCAGAACAAATAACTTACATAAAAGCCAAAGGTAAGACTATTCTGTAAAACTGTAAAAAATGTCTGGGTGCTGGTGATGTGTAACAATGTGGACATTGTTTTTCATGACATGAGAAGAAATTCCATTCCTTTTAAACAGGCTGTGTCAGTATGTGGTCATCTTCAGCAAGTCAATGTTTGCCACAATGTGATGAAAATACTACTTGTGTTAATGTTGCATGCTCTCCCTTGTTGGAAGTACCTAGCTCTACATCTTCAGATATTATTATGTACCCTGTAGTAAATATGAAAAACAGAAAAGCAAAAAGGGACCATTACCAGGGAGCAATAGAGAGCAGAATAGCAGGATATTTATATCTGGTTAGGTAAATGGGAAAGACAGGGCTCCTTAGGAGGGGAAGAGGGAGGTAAATACAGAAGAAGGTAGAAGGAAGGTAAAGGTGAGTAGCAGGATATAATTGATCATAGGGGAAAATGGGTGGGTTCTTACATACGGTTGAGAGAGGTAAATACAGAGGAAGAAGGTAGTTAGGTAAAATAACAATATGGATGTCTTAAAAAGTCATAGGGAATCATACTTATAATGATTTACTTTCCTTCCTTTATGTCAAAAAGTTAAAAAAGTATTTGTCTTAATAATTATGAATTAGTTTTTAAATATTGACTTGGAATTCACAAAAGGTTTAAAAGAAATAGGAACTGAATTGGAAGCTTTCTAGGTCAGCTTATAACCATAGTGGTTATACAATTTATAAGATGTGGAAAATACACTTATGGTCTCCAACTCTGTTTTCAACTCTAGATACTGAGGGTGTAAGATTTCATGGAAAAAGAAAGGTAAAAGCAGATGAATTGAGATAGACATTTTGCTGATTAAAATAGTGAGGCTATCATAAATTATCATTGTGATTTCATTAGAACTATGAGTCAAAACATTGATAGCTGCAAATTGGAACACAGTAAATTATAGAATATGAAGCTGACTCCCCTGAGTTTTTTCTATTTCTTTTGTGATCTTTATCGAAGACTGACATAGTTCTGTTCAGTTGCACAAAGTGGTTAATATTCTTTGCTCATCATCACTGTTTTAGGTTTGAGATATAAAATAAGGCAATTTAAATCAATAGCATAGGATTTCTATGTCACGAGACTAGGTGCAATACAGACAAACAGTTCTATTTTGCATAGATATAAATGTTAATGCATTTATTCTATAGTATGCCATATACATGATATCTATCTATCTATCTCTATCTATCTATCATCTATCTATCTATCTATCTATCTATCTATCTATCTATCTATCTATCTATCTATCATCTATCTATATCTATCTATCTATCTATCTATCTATCTATCTATCTATCTATCTATCTATCATCTATCTATCTATCTATCTATCATCTATCTATCTATCATCTATGTATGTATGTATGTGTATGTGTGTGTGTTGTGTATGTTATACTCTGGAACATCACAAGTTAAAGACACATGTTTTTCAAGAGTTTTAAAGGAAAATAGAGTAATGATACAGACACACTGTCCTGTAAATGACAAACTTGACGTATACTCTATTTTTTCAGATATAAAAAATATGCTTCCACTATGCTCTTAAGATGAAGACGCTTCTTACTTATGTCCTCACTAGAGAATATTCTTTATTTCCAAGCTGGTCTTGGAGCCTTAGCCAATGTGGTTCTCCTTTTATTCTACACTTTCATAATCCTAGGTCATAGACCTAAGCCTATAGACCTGATCTCCTGTCAACTCACCTTCAGTCACATAATGATGATCCTCACTGCAGGGGATATTTGGCTTACAGATGTGTTTGAGTCACTGAACTTTGAGAATGACTTCAAATGTAAGGCAACTTTTTACATACACAGGGTGATGAGAGGCCTCTCTATGTGTATCACCTGCCTCCTGAGTGTGTTCCAGGCTGTCAGCATCAGTCCCAGTACCTCTGTGTTGGCAAAGTATAAACAAAAACTAAAAAAACACATAATCAATGCTTCCTTCTTTATTTGGTCTTTCAATTTGTCCTTCAGTAGTAGTTTGCTTTTCAATACTGGTAGTTTTAGTAATGTCAGTGAAACCAACCAGATGAAGGTCAATAAATCCTGCATAATCATACCCATGGACTCCATCATCATGGGATTGCTTTTAACAGTGACAACAACCAGAGACATGTTTCTTGTAGGAGTCATGCTGACCACAAGCACATACATGGTGATTCTCTTGTTCAGACATCAGAGGCAATGCAAGCATCTTCATAGCATCAGCCAACTGAGAGCATCCCCTGAGAAAAGGGCCACCCAGACCATCTTGCTGCTGGTGGTTTCCTTTGTGGTCATGTACTGGGTGGACTTCGTCATCTCATGTACCTCAGTCCTGTTATGGATGTACGACCCAATCCTCCTGACTGTTCAGAAGTTTGTGTTGAATGCCTATCCTACAATTACTCCTTTGGTGCAAATCTGTTCTGATAAGAGAATAATCAGTGTGCTGAAAAACATGCAGTCAAAGCACCATTAGAATTTTAAAAAAATACGTTTTCCTTTCTTTAAAATGGACTCATTTATTTTTATTTTCATAGAAATTTATTGTGCCAGTATGTATGCTTATGTGTATTTCTGGTACTCACAGAGGTCTGAAGAGGTCATGGCATCCCCTGGAACTGCAGTTTTTGATGGGAGTAGGTGTCATGGTGTTGTGGCAACAGTAATTTTTTTCCTCAATTACAGATTTTTCTTAAAAATTTTCAAATAGCAAAATGAGATTCTTTATGTGATTTAAACATTTTTTCTAATATCATATATACACATTCTTTTGACTTTTTGGCTGCAAAGTGCTATAAAGTGTTTAAGTTCATTGTACAGCATAAGATGATATTCACATATGAATTCTTTCTCCTTTTTACTTCAGAACATAAGAGGGTCCTTGATAGTGAGGTTAACCAAAAGAATCTTCTCGTTGATAATAACTTTTAAGCCTTTCTGTTTAAAAATTTTAGTCTACTCTCAGTTTAAATTGTAGTTTTAATAGTGTTTAATAATTAAAATTTATCTGTATCATAAAAATTTTATAAATTAAAAATTTCCACTTTGCTACAGTTACTCAATGAGTCCTTGAGTAACTGAAAATGAAATTTTCATATGTGTATTTATTTGCACTTCATTTCCTAGACATTTTGTAAGGCATTATTAATAAAATTGTTTATATACACTTTCATGATTTGAAGTTTGTTTTTTGTGAATGTCGGTATGCTTGAATGTATGTATATTCACACATGAAATATGTGTGTTCATGTACACATGGAGGCCAGGAGACAATCTTTGCCGTTGTTCTGCAGAAGCCATTCACCTTGGGCTTTGATAGAGTTTCTCTCACTGTACCTGGGGCTTGCCAAGTAGGTCAAGACAGTTGCCCCATGGAATCTCTTGTCTCTGCCTCTCCAGCTCTGGGATTATAAGTGTTCATCACCATACTCATCCTTTTAAAACTTATGTTGTTCTTATATTGAAAAACATTTTTCATCAAATATATTCTGATGAGGGTCATCCTTCTTTTAGTTCATCCTCATCTCCTCTTCCATCCAGATCCACACTCTTTCTCTCTCCTCTTAGGAAACAAAGAGGCTTCTAAGCAGCAACAACAACAACAACAACTACAATAATAATAATAATAATAATAATAATAATAATAATAATAATAATATAAACAACAGTAATATTAAACAAATCAGAATAGGAAAAAAACAAGAGTCAAAGGAAAAGCTCAATATATACAGACATAGAAACAAACTCAAAATATGGGTCTCAGAAAAACACAAAACTAGCCAGAACATGGAAACAGCCTAAGTGTCCCTCAGTAGAAGAGTGGATAAAGAAACTGTGGTACATATACACTATGGAATACTACTCAGCTATTAAAAACAAGGAATTCCCAAAATTTGTGGATAAATGGATTGAGCTAGAAATGATCATAATGAGTGAGTTAACCCAGAAGCAGAAAGAATCAAATTGTATATACTCACTTATATCTGCATACTAGCCCAAGGGGCATGTCCCACGAAAGCCTTCACTTACCAGGAAACTGGGACAGAGGGGAGGACATCCCAATGGGACTCTAAATGAGAGACGCATGGGAGAATAGCATTTCGCTTTCTCCTTGGTTCCTGGCCTGTCTAGTCTCAGGTTCTTGACCACCCAAGCAGGGTTGGAAATGGGCTCCATCTCATGGACTGCATGCTTTAAATCAAATTAGCTATTGGTTAGTTGCTCTCATAAGCTCTGTGCCACTATTACACATGCACATCTTGCAGACAGGTGATCATTATAGAGTGTAGCATTTTTACCTGGGTTCATGTTTATCTTTCTCCATTGGTAGTGTGCATGGTAGGTTCCAGCACCATCGTCTCTGATCCATAGACATGAAGGCTCTAGAGAGTCTATAGCTTGAATTCTCCATGTTTTAGAGCTGTGTTAAATGTTGTCTTCAGGAACAGTGTCTTACTTAATTAGTAGTAATTGATGCATGGTACAGGAAGCTTCATTTAGTAATGAGAGATTTGAATTGGGGCTCTGCCTTCCTTGTTATTTGGTGATTTTATTTAGATTGTGTTTATATATGTATATATTTAGGAAACCCCTACTATATTAAATTTCCATATGCTCTCTTATATGTCCCTTATTTTTAACTGTCCTTAACTTCATTCACTTTCTTGGTCCCTTTTTCACTCCTAATTTGATAATACTGTTTCAGCCTCCTCATTAATCCACAACTGCCTATTCTAATTTCTTTTCTTAGAAATAGCTATCTTTCTATCTCCTTCATTTACTCTATACCTAAACTTTGTGGTGATGTGGATTACAGCTTGCTTATGAATGTCTTAATAACTGAAATCCACATATAAGCAACCATATACCTTGAATATTTTCATGGTTCTGCAGTATATCATTCAGACTGACTTTTTTAGTTTTACCCTGTTATGTGGAAATTTCCTCAATTTAACAGTAGAATAATGTTTTATTATGAAAATGTACCACATTTTCTTTATTCATTCATCTATTGATTGACATCTAGGCTGTTTCCAATTTCTGAATAAGCAGTGTCTCTGTAGTAAAATGAAGTGTCCTTTGGGTACATATCCAATAGTGGTATAGCTGCATCTTGAAATAGGTCTATTCTCAACTTCCTGAAGAACTACCACATTGAGTTCCATAGTGGATGTACAAATTTGTCCCTCCAGAAACAATGGACGAGTGTTCTCTTTATTCCACATCCTTGCAACATAAGTGTTTGTGTTATTCATCCTGGCCATTCTGACTGGGAAAAGGTGAATCTCAAAGGAGCTTTAATTTGCATTACATTGATGACTAGGGATGTTGACCAGTTCTGTAAAAGTTCTTTTTTGGGGGGGGAATTCTTTATTTAGCTATTTACCCCATGCTAAATTGGGGTTGTGTGTTTTCTTGGTGCTAAAGTTTTTCACTTATTTATATATCTTGGATATTATCCTCATACTGGCTGGTTTTCTGTCAACTTGACATAATCTAGAGTCATCATAGAGGGAGGAAGCTAAGTTTATGAATTGCTTCTATGAGATCCATTCCAATGAGTAAGGCATTTTCCCAATTAGTGAGCAATGGGGGAGGGTCCATTCCATTGTGGGTGGTATCATCCTTGCCTGATGAGTGATGACTTGTTAGACTGGTGTTTTCCCCTTGCAGTTAGTATTGAGGGAAGAAGAACAGATAGGGTTTCTTGGCTTGTACAGGCAAAGCAGTAGTATCCTGACTCCTTTTGGTATAGGTTCTTCTGCTTAGATCTGGCTCTCTACTACTAGTGGAATGACATGTGGAGGGGGAATTGGGATTCAATGGGAGGTATGGGTGCAGAAGCATTTGGTTAATTGCTGTCCTGAAAATTTTGTAAATCCATTCCTGGAGGAAGAGGTGAAGGCACGAGGCTAGAAAAAAAATAGACAAGTGAGTACAATTAATTCCATAATAGGGATAATCCAGCAAAAGGAGTACTGCCATCTGAGTAAGGGAGAGAAGTGGGTTGTTAGCGCAGTCTGAGGTCATCCCCCAGTTTTTGGAATGGCTCATTCCAGATCTCCATCATGTCAGACTCATTGATAGTCACAATCTGCAGGTCCATATGGGGCTAGCCACTTTGAATCTGTCTTGGATGCAGAGTTTTGAGGGAACACCTGGAGTTGGCATCACATTGGAATATATATTAGAGGTAGGAGATAAAGTTAAATAGCTAGGTAGACAACAATCCCTTTAGAGAAAATGTTGACTTACAGCTGGGAGTAAGCCTTTTAAAGGACTTTTCAAGATAATACCAAAACTGTGCCATGGAGACCCCTCCCCCAGATTGTTGAATTAAGCATTGGGGAAAACATGACTCGTGTGTCACTCCAGGACCAAGGCATGTGGGAAAATCTCTTGGACACACCCCACGTGGAGGGAGAAGACACATTTCTGTTCGACAAAGACCAAGAGTTCACTGAATTCTGAGAAAATGTTTGGTAGAACTTGAAGCAGCCTTCAGAGACAACTGCATCACTATGGATAGAGCTTCATGCACAGCATGAACAGTGTTTCCAGCCAGGTGGTTGCGAGCTGCTCTCTGAGGCAGAAGCTCCATGACATTATGGGTTTGTGTTTCCTCATGAGAACTTACAGCAAGCAGGCAAATTCTTAAAAAGATAAAAGCAAAGTACATCTTTCTAAATTAATGCTGAAAAATGCTCTTTTTCTGATGGCTTGGATACAGCAACAAAGTGGCATTCTATTAAACAGCATATTTTGTCTCTAATTCTCTATTTGTTCTTTTTGATACACTTGCTCTATTACCAGTGTCTACAGAAGATAAAGTTAAGTATTTTAGGGAAATCTTTTTCTTAGGTGTACATTTGAAACTTTTAGGCCCATGGTCTTGGTAGTTTGAGGAGAAGAGTGCCAAAACCAGGGAAAGAAGGGATCCAACCCTCTGAAATAGGTAATAGGTCAAAAACCTTAGGCAGTTGATTGACAGGATCAGTTATCTAGAGTCCATTTGACCCATGAGTGATGGATTTAGGTCAATTTTCTGAAGCTTTTATTAATTTTTTTAAAGTTTACAAAAGATACATGCTTTAGACCTGTTAGTCTCACCACCATTTGTAATCTGTCCTTATTTTTATTTTCACTGACCTCACAAATGAAAAGCAGATTGGATGTTCCGGGGCTTGGAAGCACATTTAGTTTGGATACCTCCATGAATATGAGTCATAGCCCAATAGCAGTTCCAGAGGGTGAACACCCCAAAATTAAGCTTTTTTTCAATGTCATTGTCATTTACTCTTTTGCTGCCAGGCCTCTCCCTATGCCTAAATTGTCACCTGAGGAGCAAGGGGGAAGTCAGGATGATTTCACTGAGAGTTTTCTTAGGATTTTGTTTTAGATTTTACACAATGAGAACCATTTGTAAGTCTATACTTAAAAGACAACCAAAAGAAATTTAAAATATTGATCCTGTAACTATGGTAATAGTGTATCAGATAGTGGGCGGCTTTACCAGAGTTAGACCAATAACTGATCAGAACCCTATTAATTAATGTTAAAGCTCTGAACTTTGAACTATTAGTACAACAGTAGTATAGTGAGGGAAAGAAATCTGAAACATTTTTTCCAAATTACTTTTATATACCTTAAATAATTTCCTTATCACCATTTATGCTTTCACATCTTCCAATGTCTATGATTTCCATTTACCCTCCTTAAAACACCTTCTTAGACTCCAAAGTGTTTTCTTAGATGCTCAAAACTTTACATTAAAAAATAATTGCTTTTTAAAATCTAATTATTTATTGTGAGACAGAGATGATTGATTATTGACAGCAGACATTGGTAACGTAAGTTCCTTTAAGTAAAGGAACAGTAAAAAGGCACACTGAAATTTGCTTTCTGATCCTGGTCATAAGGTAAATTGTGAGTAGACATACTGGTAGAAGGTCTAGGAAACTGAGGCTTGAGACCTGGTTTTTACGTATGAAGATAACTGAGATGGCATCTGATACCTCCATTCTGCTGTTAAACTGATACATCTTTTATTAATCTAGTCTTCAAATCCATCAGAAACCTGATATGGATAAATTTCACCTGAGTAAGTAGGAAGTGCATCCCAAGCAGCTTATGAGGCTACTGAAATGTCAGAGGCTTACTATCTACCTGGATAGTCAGTCAGTTACCCAAGTTCCACTATGGTTGGTAGGGCATCCATCCACAGGCGCAGCAGATTTGACAGACTTTCCTATGAAGCAGGAATATGGAGGGAATTGCATACCTTTGCCTAGGTAGAGCAAATCTACCAACTTCTGTTGCAGGGTATCTGATCTCAGTGTGATCCCTGAGATTGTGAACTGTAAAAATCTGTCTTTTCTTTGATGTGGTTGAACCCTAACACACATCTTTAATCCAAAAGAATTAAATAAATCCAGGGTTTAATAAAGATAACCCTAGGTCAAGGGTCAGAACAAGAAACCAGCTGACAGAAATCGAAGTGTAGGAGGGACTTTGAGTTGAGGAGTATTTAAGACAGCATGTAGAAATAGAAGGGTACTCTATCTAGTTTTTGAGTTCATGGGATTTTAGCTTTAGCTTTGGTTCTTTGGCTTTTAGCTCCTTGGACCTTAACTCTCTAGCTCTTGAGCTCCTCAGCTCCTTGACATTTGTGACAGGAAACATATAGCATTGGATTTTTTGGCCTTCTCTTCTTGGGCAGTCAGCTGAGATGGTGAAACTTTTGGGCCCTTCCATCCAGACCTGATCTGAGTAGGAAGATCAGCTGGGTGCTTTCCTTGCCTCTCTGAGCTGGCAAAATTTTCACCACAACATCTGGTCCTTGGGTCTTTATTGGTAAAATAGAATGATCAGGGATTTTCAATTAAGACAACAACTTCCCGTTGTCCTGCCTGTCCAAAGTTTGGACGGTGTGCTGTCAGCTGTGGAAGCAAGAGCATTTACCTCTAGTGGATCTCTTTGTTGGATTTGAAGTAAATTCCAGGTGGAGGTTCTTCTCTGGCCATCATCTTCTTTTGAGGAGATCATTGGTGCTACCAGGAGCTGCTGTGTCTCTCTACGATGAAAAGGTTTGTTTGTTTTTTTACTAAACATACTAAAGGCCATGTTCTGTAGATTTCTAAAGTGTTTTGGAACCACCTGTCTATCTAAATTATTTCTATATAGACAAACATTGTTCATTTTTAGCTCATAGTTCATTTTGTTTAACATTGAAAACATTTAAACAATGTTAAATAAAGCTTATTTTGGTAATTAATCACAAGCACAAGTATAGTTATAAGCCTATTAAAGAATATGATTATGAAGTGATTTATAACTAACTTGTATGTTTTAATTATGTTTAACATTTTGTAATAGGTGTTTGTACGATTAGGTTTAAGCTGAAGGCAGTGCCAGGACAGAAAAGCGTCAATAATGGGAAAAAAAATGACATGACCTGACCTTGTTTGAAGGAGCTATTATCACAAAGTCATAAATTGTATTGTAGTTTATTTGCTTATCAACAGTGCAGAATTTATCTTTAGGAATGGAGCAGGAATCAGCCTGTTGAGCTGAAAGACTGGGCACGTTTGGAGCCATGGCAGTGATGAGGAGGTAAAATTGTTGGCGTGGTACAGCTGGAACCAATTTTGTGACTTGAGGCTGAGGAGAGTGGAAATTCTAGTGGGTTGGTTGCAGTAGCCCTACTTGAGCATAAGGGAACAATGGTCGCTGTGGCCAGTGACTGAGCCTAAGGAAGCTGTACATCCTGGAATGACAGGGGTATCCAGGTGTTAAGGACTGTTAGAATGGCTGATGGCCTCTGTGCATGAGTACTGAGGCACTCTGTGACGGTGCAGAGTGGGTGGGGCTGACATGGAAGTAAGTGTGGTCTTTCCCAATAGGTTAGGGGAAAGGAGGTTACTAGAATAAGGAAGGGTGTTGCTCGAGCCTTGCCTGAGTTCAGGCACACTGAAGGGAAACAATGAGGGTGGCTGCAAGAGCCAGAGTCACGTGGACGACGTTAACAGGTTGCATATGGAATCAAATTCACAGGCAAATGATGCATTCATTCCTCAGGAGAGTTAAATCAGCAGCTTGGTTCAGAGCAGCCATTGCAGCTGGAGCAGATGACTGTGTTGTGGTAAAGAAGGGGAAGGGGATGGCAGGGCTCAGTCAAGAGAGGAGACAGGGTTTTAGGGTCAGAGTCCTTCAGGCAAGAGGGTCTATCGGAGTGACCATCCTTGCAAGTTGGATTTAAGTCATAGACTGCTGGCTACAGAGAAAGAGACCAGGAGAGCATTGTTCTGAAAAATCCTGGTCAACTGGTTCATACTTGACCATATTAGCAGAAAATTAAGATCATGGAGAATAGTAAACAAGAGCCCTCTGGCAGCCATTTAGACTAGTTACTGAATCCAGGCACAGAACAAATGCATTTTAGGCTCAAAGTCTGAGGTAGGTATAGCTTGAAGAAAGTTCATAGCAGGCATCCCAAGAGTGACTGAGGATCAAGTTTATACCCTGTCTTACCCAATTCCAAGCCTGTATAGGGGACACAATGACTATGATGCAGTATTCCACGTGATGGCCTGGAGTCAAATGGTGGGTATGTTTGTGATATCATTGGAATGGACAGCTCTGAATCCAAACAATCACCAGAAAAATGGCCATCCACCTTGCCCTGGTGTGGCCCCAACTTATCATGGAATCCTAAGGATCTTGAACCTGGGGCAGGGACCCAGTACCTCTTAGGCTGTGGTTGGGAAATGGTGACTTACCCCATGTCAAAACCAATCATGTCAGATGGAGAGGGAGAGGAAGAGAGGGAAAGGAGCAGTCCCCATGCAACAAGAGGGGTGGGGGTCACAGGGCAGAGAATATCCCACCTGGCTGGTGTCTCAACTTCTCCTGGATTTAGGTACCAGCATAATAGGGTTTTTTTTATCTCCCTTGGAGACACATATATTGACCAGATTAAAAGTACATAAAGGAGCCAGTCATGGTGGTGCATGCCTATAATTCCAGTAAGGAGGCAGAGCAGGTGGATATCTGTGAGTTCAAGGCCAGCCTGGTCTACAAAATGAGTTTTAGACATCCAAGGCTACTCTGAGAAACCCTGTCTCAGAAAAAACAAAACAAAACAAAACAAAACAACAACAACAAAATCATTAAAGGCAGATTTATTAAGAGCCAGCTCTTACTATGAAGAGACTCACAGGACAGGCTCATCTCAGTCCAGATGGCCGTGACTCCTGCCAGATCACCAAGTATCATTGTTCAACAGGGATTTTTGCTCTACCCATCTCTGTGCTCCCTTTAGTGCTCCCTTCAATGTTTTCCAGAGAACATTAAATCCATTTAATACAAAAAAAGAGAGCCAGCTCTTGGGTGTGTTTACTGATCTCACAGGTTTAAGTCACTAAAGTAGCAAACCTGGGCTAAAGCAGGGAGATTTTATAAAGCTTAGACAAAGAGTAATTATGTGTCACATAGGATCTGAGATTTCACCCATGTATGATAAAAATCTGAGCCCTTGTGTGGGTACAGTTGGGTAGGTTGCTGGAAACATGGAGACAAGAAGTGATGACAGGTTAGCTCAGAGTTTTCCCTGTGTAGGTGGAGTTGAGGAAAGAAAAGTGGTCATGGTTTCTTGGCATATGCAGCAGAAATCAGGAGTCCAGTGAAACACTTTGTGCACGGTGTTTTGTCACAGCTATAGAAACCCTAACTAAGACAGTCCTTCTACTGAATAAGTAATCGGTAAAAAAAAAAAAAAAAAAAAAAAAAAAAAAAAAAAAAAATCCCATTCTGTAGTTGTCTAGTTTGTCTAAATAATGGTGTCTTTTGCAATGCAGAAGATTTTTATTTCATGGGGTCTCATTTATTAGTTCTTACTCTTAGTGCCTGTGAAATCAGGGTTCTGTTCAGAAAGTTATTTTTTTCCTGTACCAATGAGAATGTCTACATGAAGAATAATGAAAATAGATCTCCCCACACACAACTCAGCTCCAAATGGATCAAAGACCTCAATGTAAGGCCAAATACACTGAAGCTGATAGAAGAGAGAGCTGGGAATAGTCTTAAACTCCCTCATGTGGTGACACGGTCTTCGTCAGCGGATAAACATGCTGCTGTGGAATCCGAGTGGAGATATAGATGAGCCCCAAACCACCGGCCTTTTGGCTTTTGCATCACTTCCAATTTCTTGGCTCATTGATTTGCTTCAAGAAACTCCTAGAAAGAAACACTCTAGAAAATTCTTTGAGCTTTTGGGTTCCAGTTGCTTCTCCACGTTCTGGATTCTGTGGTTGCAGTCACTTTTGCTGAATTACTGGTTGTTGTTTAAGGAGTCTGCTGGAATCCTGACTATGAATTGTGGAATCCATCAAAGTACTGAATCTAAAAAAGTCTACTTCTATTAGATTCTATTCTATGTTACTGTAGAGGCATTAACCACTTTTCTCTTCAGAGTAGGTGGGTTGAGACGGAAGTAGTGTTATTAAAGTACCCCAAATAAAGTAGATTTTTAAAAAGATCAAAACCTACAAGGTATTACTTCCTGGTAACTCGGGCCAATAAGCATAATGCCATCAATAGAGTGGAGCATCATGATTCCTTGAGGAAGAAGAAGATCAAGGTTATTTCAAGCTAATTTATGATACAGGGCTGGAGAATTAATGTACTTTGATGATGTACTGCTGGCATTGGCAGATGGAAACAAATTGCTCTTGGCGGCCCATATCAAAATTATTTTTTAAAAGCATTTGGGAGATCGTATATGCTTATGGGTATGAGGAGGTACTTTTATTTACTCAAGTAAAGGTGTCACATCTGGTATGGCAAGTCAATTGGGGTCATTCCCTCACTAACTTCATCATAATCAACAGTTATTCTCCATGAAAGAATGCTCCATCATAGAACTCTCCTCTGGTTTCTGTTTTCTATACTGGCCAATTAATACATAACCTTTTTAATCTTTGATGGGTGGGATTGATTTCTGTAATCCCTTTGGGAATGTGATATTGTTTATGTTTTGCTATTTTCCTTAGTAATAGTAACTCCAAAGGCCTGCATTTGTTCTTTCCACCCGTAATAGCCCTCACACAACATGTGAGGGAGTAAATGTGAAGATTACATTGAAATAACAATTCATGAAAAGAGGCTGTGTCTGGCTATAAACAAAAAACTCATAGAGAGAGTCTGTGTTTTCAGAGACTTGTCGACAGATTGGAATTTCAGTACTCTGGAGAGATTGGGATTTTGTAAGATCAGAAGTACATGACATTTTCTTGGACTAGTTTTAGCCTCTGGAACAGCCATTGCTTGTCTCACTCTCTATCTGAACTAACACCATATTATAATAAATAGAAAATATTTTAGAACCTATTAAATGAAACTGACATCTCATTATAAGAAATAAAAAAAAACATTAGAAGCTATTAATTTAGCTCCCACCATTCCAAGATCTAACATTGTTATGAGATAAGATCTTGGGGGCTATAAACAGGTTTCCTCTATCTCAGCGTATTCACCATTCTGGCATACCCAACAATGAAATTTATTTTATTTTTTTCAAACAAATAAAATATAATTAAAAATTAAGAAGGAGCAAAACCAATCACCTGATAGAGACATTCAGAATTTTAGACTCACCAAGATAAGGAATCATTTTCTTCAAGTTTGCCAAATTCAAACAGCCAAAACACTATGAATGTAACATGAATGCAATTCCCGGTTGTTCTGTGGTTCTTCTTGCTATATGTAGTTCATCTTATATATACGTAGTAATGTAAATGTATATGTAAAAAAAAATAAATAATGAAAAAAAGAGAAAAAAATTAAAGACATCAAGGAAGATAAGGGAATTTTGAGATATGCCTGAATCTCTGGCCCAGGTGACGAGATTTGGGGGTCAGTGGGCTTTCTTATAGTATCTACAGCCAATGACTTAAGGGAGGTGAGGGCACATTGTGGCACTTAGGAGTGGAGCAAGCAAGGTTCATGTCACAGAGTTCCTGAGGGTTGGAACTTTGCCGTTTCAAGCCTTCTTGTCTGCAGGCATCCATTCTCCTAGGAAAAAATTGACTTCAGTGTTTTGGCATGTTTGTTCCACTTTAGGGAAACATGACAGTTCACTAAAACTCTACAATTAGAAACCCAAAAGAAGCATATGTAGTATCCATGTTTCTCTCCTTAGAGCAGCCCATTCTGCTTACAATAGTCAAGACAGCTTTTTTAATCAGAGCAAGGGCCAGACACACTTCTTTGTGACACACTTTCTGAAGGCAGTATTCACTTACAGATTTAAACTGTAGAGTTGGCTGATGTACTCCAGGACATCAGCAGCAAGAATCCACTGTGGAGGGACAGGACTCTATCCACTGAGCTATCTATCTCAGAGCATCAAAGCATCTGTAGAGCCCCTTGCTCAGAGGCTGCAGCTTGGCTCCAGAGTAGTGGCTCAGTTCCTCCAACACCAGCTTCTCCTGATTGCACATCTTTTCCCACTCAGCTTCTGGGCTGTGGGTGAAGCCGAGAATGTGACAGAGTCCATGGATGGCTGTCACCATCATGATGTTGTAGTGATCCTTATTTTCTTTGCACTGCTGGAAGATACACTCCACTCCTAGAAAATAACATCTACCGAATAATAATCATCCAGTGAGTATTGATGAAATTCACCTGCTGTCAGATTCTCATGAAATGGGAAAGAAAACACATTAGTTGGGACATTTTTGTATTCCTATATAGTCTATTAATGTGCTGAATTATCTTGTTGTCAACACAGACGATCCCAATGTCAAATTTCTTACTCCTAAAATGCTCCTGGCCATATCCATCTTCCTGTGAAGTGGCATTCTCCTAAGAAATCTTCTTTTTTAAAAATTTCCTGTAAGATTATGTGCATTTTGCTAGTTCCCTTTACCTCCTCCTACATTCTTCTGTAATTATCTCCATTGCCCTCCAGTAAGGAGCCACATCCCCTTTTCATTTGCCTGATCAGATTACTTGTACCTTACTATTTCCCTTGCTATTGATCTGCAACCCACCCTCTATCCTGCCGATGGTCCTGTCTTATTTTCCTGGTTTCCATAGTTACCAATCATTATGTACTATATCTGAAAATTTGAATTTAGGAATATCCACTAAGAGAGACCATGTTTTATTTGTCTTTCTGGGTTTAGGTTACCTCACTCAATATGATCTTTTCTAGGTCTACCCATTTACCTGAAAAGTTGATGATTTTATTTTTCTTTACAGCTGAATAGTAAATTTTCATTATCCATGCATTGGTTTTAGGGCATTTAGGTTGGTTCCACTTCCTAACTATTGTGACTAGAGGAGCAATGAACATGGCTTAACAAATATTCCATTCTTTGTGCATATGCTGAGCAGTGGTATTACTTGCTTATATGGTAGGAGTTTTGTGTATTTATTTATTTATTTATTTATTTATTTATTTATTTATTTATTTTAGATTTTTGAGAAATTTCCACACTCATTTCTACAGTGGATGCAACAATTTGCAATCCCACCAGCATTAAATGAGCATTCCATTTTTCCTGCACACCATCCAGTATTTGTTGTCAGTAGTTTTGGTTATCTTTGCCATTATGGGCTGGGTATTATGAAATCTCAATGTTGTCTTGACTTGCATTTCTATAATATCTGGAGATGATACAAACTTATAGCGATATTTCCTAGCCGTCTTTCTCTTTTTTTGAGAATTTTCTGTTTTATCTGAGACCCATTTTTTCTGGTATAGATTCAATGGGTCATTTTTCCTGGTATAGATTCTATCCATTTCTTTGAGATGCCTCTTTACCTGGTTGACATTTTTTCTTTAACTATACAGAAGCTTTTTATTTTTATGAAGACCTACTTGTCAGTTGTTTGTCTTTCATGTTGGGCAAACAGAGTCCTATTCAGGAAGTCTTTGCCCACACCTATATTATGTAGAGTACTGACTATGTTTTCTTCTAGAAGTTTCAATGTTTCAAGTTTAGGTCTTCAATTAATTTTGAGTTAGTTTTTGAGTAATGTAATAGATACAGGTCTCATTTAATTCTTTTGCAAGTGGAACATGCAGTTTTCCCAGAACCGCTTGCTGAATATGCTTTTCTTTTCTCCAATGTACGGTTTTGGCATCTTTGTCAAATATTAAATGGATAAAAATACATGTACTCATGCTAAGGTCTTTGATTTTGTTCTATTGGTCTACATGTTTGATGTGCCAATACTATATTGTTTTTATTATTGTGGCTTTGTAATGTATAATGAACTTGAATTGTGATTGCTCAAGCACTATTTTGTTTTTGCTCAGTATTAATCATTTCTAGGTCTTTTCTGGTTCCATACAAAGTTCAGGATAGGAGTTTTAAAGTTTTTTTATTTCTGTAAAAATGGGAATAGGGCTTCCTCAAGACCCAGCTATTCCACTCCTTGGAATATACCCAGAAGATGCTCCAGCACACAACAAGAAAATTTGCTCAACCATGTTCATAGCAGCCTTATTCATAATAGCCAGAACATGGAAACAGCCTAAGTGTCCCTCAGTAGAAGAATGGATAAAGAAACTGTGGTACATATACGCTATGGAATACTACTCAGCTATTAAAAACAAGGAATTCCCGAAATTTGTGGATAAATGGATTGAGCTAGAAATGATCATAATGAGTGAGTTAACCCAGAAGCAGAAAGACCCAAATGGTATATACTCACTTATATCTGCATACTAGCCCAAGGGGCATGTCCCACGAAAGCCTTCACTTACCAGGAAACTGGGACAGAGGAGAAGGCATCCTATTGGGACTCTAAATGAGAGACGCATGGGAGAACAGCAAAATAAAAGGATCCAGAGGGTCCTAGAAATCTACAAATAGAACAATATGATAGGCAGATTTGGGCCCAGGGGTCCCGCTCAAACTAAGGCACCAGCCAAGGACAATACAGGAGGTAAACTTTAAACCCCTTCCCAGATCTAGCCAATGGTCAGAATATTCTCCACAGTTGAGTGGAGAGTGTGATACGACTTTCTCACGTACTCTGGTGCCTCACATTTGACCATGTCCCCTGGAGGGGGAGACCTGGTGGCACTCAGAGGATGGACAGCAAGTAGCCAAGAAGAGACTTGATACCCTATGAGAATATATAGGGGGAGGTAATCCCCCTCAGGAACAGTCATAGGGGAGGGGAATAATGGGAAAATGGGGGGGGGGGAGGAATGGGAGGATACAAGGGATGGGATAAACATTGAGATGTAACAAGAATAAATTAATAAAATAAAAAAAAATAAAAAAAATAAAAAGATAAAGCCAAAAAAAAAGTTTTTTTATTTCTGCAAATAATGAGATAAGTATTTTGATTTGGTTGCATTGAATTAATAAATAGATTTTAGCAGAATCATAATTTTCAGGATGTTGACTCTACTAATCCATGAGTATGGTATATCATTGCATTTTCTAGTGTCTTTATCTCTTTTTTCAGAGGCTTAAAGTTTTCTTTATAGGGACCATTTGCTTCCTTGGTTAAGTATATTCCTAGATATTTTCTTTTCTTTGAAGCTATTGTGAGTGGGAGTGTGTCTATATAATCTCCCCTTTATGTTTTCTTGTTGCTATAGAGAAAAGCTATTGACATGTGTGAGGTGACTGTGTGCTGCCACACTGCTGAGTTTGGTTATGCTTTCTGGAAATGTTCTGATAATTTGGGGTTCTTTAATATATAGCCTGTGTCATCGGCAAATAGGGATAGTTTTATTTCTCCTCTCCATGCATGTAACTCTTTAATTTCCTTCTTTTGACTTATTGTTCCAGCTAGTCCTTGGAGCACCACGGTGAAAAGGAGTGGAGATAGTGCACACCCCTGTCCCATTCCTGACTTCAGGAGAACCATTTCAAGTTTTTCTGTGTTTAGGATAATGTTGGCGTTGGGTTTCTCACAAATAGCCTTTATTATGCTGAAGCATGTTCCCTCTAGCCCTACATTTTCTAACACTTTTATCATGAAAGCATTTTGAGTTCTTCTTTTTTTTTTAATTAATTTATTCTTGTTACATCTCAATGTTTATCCCATCCCTTGTATCCTCCCATTCCTCCCCCCCCACCCCCATTTTCCCATTATTCCCCTCCCCTATGACTGTTCCTGAGGGGGATTACGTCCCCCTGTATATTCTCATAGGGTATCAAGTCTCTTCTTGGCTACTTGCTGTCCTTCGTCTGAGTGCCATCAGGTCTCCCCCTCCAGGGGACATGGTCAAATGTGAGGCACCAGAGTACGTGAGAAAGTCGTATCACACTCTCCACTCAACTGTGGAGAATATTCTGACCATTGGCTAGATCTGGGTAGGGGTTTAAAGTTTACCTCCTGTATTGTCCTTGGCTGGTGCCTTAGTTTGAGCAGGACCCCTGGGCCCAAATCTGCCTATCATATTGTTCTACTTGTAGATTTCTAGGACCCTCTGTATCCTTTTATTTTGCTATTCTCCCATGCGTCTCTCATTTAGAGTCCCAATAGGATGCCTTCCCCTCTGTCCCAGTTTCCTGGTAAGTGAAGGCTTTCGTGGGACATGCCCCTTGGGCTAGTATGCAGATATAAGTGAGTATATACCTTTTGATTCTTTCTGCTTCTGGGTTAACTCACTCATTATGATCATTTCTAGCTCAATCCATTTATCCACAAATTTCGGGAATTCCTTGTTTTTAATAGCTGAGTAGTATTCCATAGTGTATATGTACCACCGTTTCTTTATCCACTCTTCTACTGAGGGACACTTAGGCTGTTTCCATGTTCTGGCTATTATGAATAAGGCTGCTATGAACATGGTTGAGCAAATTTTCTTGTTGTGTGCTGGAGCATCTTCTGGGTATATTCCAAGGAGTGGGATAGCTGGGTCTTGAGGAAGCCCTATTCCCATTTTTCTGAGATAGCACCAGATAGATTTCCAAAGTGGCTGTACTAGTTTGCATTCCCACCAGCAATGAAGGAGTGTTCCTCTCTCCCCACATCCTCGCCAGCATGTGGTGTCACTTGAGTTTTTGATCTTAGCCATTCTGATGGGTGTAAGATGGAATCTCAGAGTTGTTTTGATTTGCATTTCCCTGATGACTAAGGAGGTTGAGCATTTCTTTAAGTGTTTCTCAGCCATTTGATACTCCTCTGTTGAGAATTCTCTGTTTAGTTCCAAGCCCCATTTCTCAATTGGGTTATTCGGTTTGGTGGTGTTTAATTTCTTGAGTTCTTTATATATTTTGGATATTAGACCTTTGTCAGATGTAGGGTTGGTGAAGATCATTTTCAAGTCTGTAGGCTGTCGCTTTGTTCTCTTGACAGTGTCTCCTGCCTTACAGAAGCTTCTCAGCCTCATGAGGTCCCATTTATTAATGGTTGACATTAAGGCCTGGGCCGTTGGTGTTCTGTTCAGGAAGTTGTCTCCTGTGCCAATATGTTCCAGGCTCTTTCCCACTTTTTCTTCTAAGTGACTTAGTGTCTCTGGTTTTATGTTGAGGTCTTTAATCCACTTGGATTTGAGTTTTGTGCAAGGTGACAAATATGGGTCCAGTTTCATTTTTTTACACATAGACCTCCAGTTAGACCAGCACCATTTGTTGAAGATGCTATCCTTTTTCCATTGAATGGATTTGGCTTCTTTGTCAAAAATCAAGTGACCATATGTGTGTGGATTCATATCTGGGTCTTCAATTCGATTCCACTGATCAACCAGCCTGTTGCTGTGCCAGTACCATGCTGTTTTAATTACTATTGCTTTATAGTACAGTTTGAGATCAGGTATGGAGATTCCTCCGGAGCACCTTTTATTGTACAAGATTGTTTTAGCTATTCTGGGTTTTTTGTTTTTCCATATAAAGTTCAGAATTGAACTTTCAATGTCTTTAAAAAATTGTGTAGGTATTTTGATAGGGATTGCATTGAATCTGTAGATTGCTTTTGGTAGGATGGCCATTTTTACTATGTTAATTCTCCCGATCCATGAGCAAGGAAGATCATGCCATCTTCTCAGGTCATCTTCAATCTCTTTCTTCAGAGTTTTGAAATTTTTTTCATACAAGTCCTTCACTTGCTTAGTTAGGGTAACTCCTAGATATTTTATATTGCTTGTGGCTAATGTGAAGGGTGTGGTTTTCCTAATTTCTTCCTCTGCAAGCTTGTCATTTGTGTATAGGAAGGCTACAGACTTTTTTGAGTTAATTTTGTATCCAGCCAATTTGCTGAAGGTGTTTATCAGCTGTAGGAGTTCTCTGGTGGAATTTTGAGGGTCACTTATGTACACTATCATATCATCTGCAAAGAGGGATAATTTGACTTCCTCCTTTCCCATTTGGATACCCTTGATCTCCTTTTGTTGTCTTATTGCTCTGGCTAGAACTTCGAGTACTATATTGAAGAGATATGGAGAGAGTGGGCAGCCTTGCCTTGTTCCCGATTTTAGAGGAATTTCCCTGAGTATCTCACCATTTACTTTGATTTTTGGCTATTGGCTTGCTGTATATAGCCTTTATTATGTTGAGGAAAGTGCCTTGTATCCCCGATCTCTCTAAAACTTTAAACATGAATGGGTGTTGAATTTTATCAAATGCTTTCTCTGCATCCAAGGAGATGATCATGTGGTTTTTTATTTTCAGTTTGTTTATATGGTGGATTACATTGATGGATTTCCGTATATTAAACCATCCCTGCATGCCTGGAATGAAGCCTACTTGGTCATGATGAATGATATCTTTGATGTGTTCCTGTATTCATTTTGCAAGTATTTTATTTAGTATTTTTGCATCTATGTTCATAAGAGAAATTGGTCTGAAATTCTCTTTCTTTGTTGAGTCTTTGTGAGGTTTAGGTATCAATGAGACTATGGCCTCATAGAATGAATTTGGTAATTTTCCATCCATTTCTATCTTTTGGAGTAGCTTGAAGAGTATCGGTATTAGCTCGCCTTTAAAGGTCTGGTAGAATTCTGCACTGAAACCGTCTGGCCCTGGGCTTTTTTTGGTTGGGAGACCATCGATGATTGCTTCTATTTCTGTAGGGGAAATGGGACTATTTAGCTTGTTTATCTGTTCTTCATTCAACTTTGGCAAGTGAAATTGTTCAAGAAAATTGTCCATTTCCCTTAGATTTTCAAATTTTGTGGCATATATGCCTTCAAAGTAGCATCTTATGATTCTTTGAATTTCTTCAGTGTCTGTTGTTATGTCTCCCTTTTCATTTCTGATTTTGTTGATTTCAATACTGTCTCTCTGCCTTTTAGTTAGTTTGGCTAATGGTCTGTCTATCTTGTTGATTTTCTCAAAGAACCAGCTTTTGGTTTTGTTGATTCTTTGGACTGTTTTCTTAGTTTCTAACTTGTTAATTTCAGCCCTGAGTTTGATTATTTCCAGGCGTCTACTCCTCTTGGGTGTTTCTGCTTCTTTTTTTTTCTAGGGCTTCCAGTTGTGTCATTAAGATGCTTATGTGCGATGTTTCCAATTTCTTTTTAAAGGCACTTAGTGCTATGAATTTCCCTCTTAGCACTGCTTTCAATGTATCCCACAAATTTGGGTATGTTGTTCCTTCATTGTCATTGAATTTCAGAAACTCCTTGATTTCTTTTTTTATTTCTTCCCTGACCCAGGTGTCATTTAGTAGAGAGTTGTTTAGTTTCCATGTATGTGTAGGCTTTTTGTTATTTCTGTGGTTGATTTGCATCCTAAGAGCATGGTGATCTTATAGGATACAAGGTATTATATCAATCCTCTTGACTCTAATGAGACTTGCTTTGTGACCTACGATGTGATCAATTTTTGAGAAGGTTACATGGGGTGGAGAGAAGAAGGTATATTCTTTCTTGTTTGGGTAAAAGGTTCTATACATATCTGTTAGATAGATTTGACCCATGGCATTGGTTAATGATGTTATTTCTCGGCTTAGTTTCTGTTTCAATGACTTATCCTTCAGTGAGAGTGGGGTGTTGAAGTCTCCCACTATTATTGTGTGGGGATCGATGTGTGGTTTAAGCTTTTTTAGGAGATCTTTTACAAATGTGCGTGCCCTTGTATTGGGAGCATAGATGTTCAGAATTGTGATGTCATCTTGGTTGACTTTACCTTTGATGAGTATGAAGTGTCCTTCCTCATCCCTTTTGATTAATTTTGGTTGAAAGTCTATTTTGTTCGATACTAAAATGGCTACACCTGCTTGCTTCTTGTGACCATTTGCTTGGAAAATTTTTTTCCAACCTTTTACCCTGAGGTAATGCCTTTCATTATGGGTGAGATGTGTTTCTTGGATGCAGAAGAATGTTGGATCTTGTTTATGTACCCATTCAGTTAGTCTGTGTCTTTTTATTGGAGAATTGAAGCCATTGATGTTGAGAGATATTAATGACCAGTGACTGTTAAGAGTCTTAATTTTGATGTTGTTTCCAGTCGAGCGTTTGTGTAGTTGTGTTTTTTGCCATGGGATAGTTATCTATTTCCTGGGTAGTTTTGGTTGTAGCTTGACCCTTTGGGATGGAGTTTTCCTTCTAGTACCTCCTGTAAAGCTGGGTTTGTGGATAGGTACTGTTTGAATTTGTTTTTGTCATGGAATATTTTGTTTTCTCCATCAATGGTTATTGATAATTTTGCTGGGTAAAGTAGTCTGGCCTGGCATCTGTGGTCTCTTAGGGTTTGCAGGATCTCTGTCCAGGCCCTTCTGGCTTTTATGGTCTCTGCTGAGAAGTCGGGTGTAATTCTGATAGGTTTACCATTAAATGTTATTTGGCCCTTTTCCCTTGCAGCTTTTAATATTTTTTCTTTGTTCTGCAAGTTTTGTGTTTTGATTATTATGTGGTGGGCAGTTTTTCTTTTCTGGTCAATTCTATTTGGTGTTCTGTAGGCCTCTTGTATGTTTATAGGCATTTCTTTCTTTAGATTGGGGAAATTTTCTTCTATGATTTTGTTGAGAATAGTTTCTGGGCCCTGGAGTCTGATGTCTTCTCTTTCTTCAATGCCTATTATCCTCAGATTTCTTCTTTTCATGGTGTCCTTAATTTCTTGGATGTTTTGTGTCAGGAGTTTTCCAGATTTGGCATTTTCTTTAATGGTTGATTCAATATCTGTGATTGTATCTTCTAGCCCTGAGATTCGTTCTTCCATCTCTTGGATTCTGTTAGAAAAGCTCACCTCTGTGTTGCTTGCCTTCTTCTCTGAGGTCTCACGTTCTCGTTTTTCTTCTGTCTGTGTGTTTATCATTGAATCCATTTTCATTTTCAGATCTTGAACTGATTTTTTGATTTCTTTCATCTGATTTTTTGTATATTCCTGAGTTTCTTCCATTGCCTCTTTATAGGTCTTCAGAGCTTGAACCGTTTTATCTATTTCTTTCATCTGGTTGTTTGCATTTTCCTGCAATTTTTCCAGTTCCACTCTATGTGCTTCTTTTATATCTCTCACCTGTTTGTCTGCGTCTTCCTGCATTTGATTACGAATTTTATTTGTTTCCTCCATTATCATCCTCATTACTAAGGATTTGAGGTCATTTTTTTGTATTTCCGTTCTATTTGAGTTCTCTGGGTTGTTTTCTTTGGGATAGCTGGAAACTGGAGACGCCATGTTGTTTTGGGGTTTTTTGCGTATGCTTTTTCGTTGTCCTTTAGACATCTTGCCGTCTTTGTTTTTGTTGGGTATCTTCCAGAGTTGAATGGAGGGTGTCTGACGATAGATTCACTTGTTTTCTCATGATTTCCCTAGGCTGGGAGCTCAAAGCTTCACTGGTGTGGATGTTAGGAAGTTAGCCCTGTTGTTCTGGTCTCTCACAGCCAGTGATCCTCAGTCCCCCTCTTCCGTGGATCCTGCAATTGATCTGGGTCTCTGAATGAGCGTTGGGTCAGGCCAAGGTATCCACAGCCTTCTGTGTTCCCTGCCAAGTCCAGCCAGGAGCACTGGGACCGAACCACGGGCTGAACTCAGCTAGATTCTCAGGGCCTGAACCGTCTGCCAAGCTCAGCTAGGGATTCTGGGCCCAAAATACACCCAGGGTCCAGCCAGAATTTTTGGGCTGGGACTACGCACCAAGCTCCGCTAGGGCCTTTTGGCCCAAAGTGCGTGCTGTGGTCAGTTATTGACTCAGGGCCCGAACTGACCACCAATCTCAGCCAGGAATTCTGGATTCAAACTGCACACTGTGTCCAACCAGAGTCTTAGAGCTGGTGGAACCGAGAGCTCTGTCCAGCCTGCGCCACAGCAGGAGAACTGCGGCTGCTCTGAGTTAGCGCCAGTGGTGGAACAAGTGCTCCACCCAGACTGTGTCACCGCAGGGGAGCTGCTGCTGAGCTGAGGCGGTGCCTAGGATGGAACTGAGCACGTCATCAAGCCTGCGCCACAGCAGGAGAACTGCGGCTGCTCTGAGTTAGCGCCAATGGTGGAACCAAGTGCTCTGCCCAGACTGTGTCACTGCTGGGGAGCTGCCACTGAGCTGAGGTGGTGCCTAGCGTGGAACTGAGTGCTAGGCCAGGCCTGCGCCACAGCAGGAGAACTGCAGCAGGAGAACTGCAGCTGCTCTGAGTTAGCGCCTGTGGTAAAACCAAGTGCTCCACCCAGACTGTGTCACCGCAGGGGAGCTGCCGCTGAGCTGAGGTGCTGCCTAGTGTGGAGCAGCATGCTCAACTAACCCTGCGCCACAGCAGGGGAGCTGTGGCTGGAGCTGAGTTAGTGCCTCAGGCAGAATTGCTTGCTGGGCCTGGCCAGTACCCGGGACTCTGGGGCCGAACTGTCTGCCGAGTCCAGTCTGGGTCCAAAGGCTCCACGCGACCCAAATCCTGCCCCGAGTCCCCTCTCCTGCAGCAATTCCCACCAGCCACCACACCAATCGCCTCCACCGGAAGGCTATGAGCTGCAAACCTCAGCCGCCACTGCTGGTGCCGCTGGTGCTGCTGCCTCTGCCGCTGCCGCTCCGATCAGAGAAAAACCACGCTCCTCCCGTGTGCAGGGGCACGCAGGTCCTCCGCACCCTGGTCCCTCTGAACCGTGGAGCACTCCCGCTGCCATGATGTTCGGACCTCGGTGTTCCTGGCTCAGAAATCTGTGCAATTCCCTGAATTGTTCACTGGAGCCTCCAAACATGGACCACACTGCTCGCCGCCATCTTGGATTTCTCCATTTTGAGTTCTTTTCAAGTTTTTTTTTTCTGCATTTATTGAGATGATCATGTTGTTTTTGTCTTCAAGTCCATTTATGTGCTTTATTACATTTATTGATTGGTATATGTTGAACCATTCCAACAGAAAGATAAAAATTTTCATGACGTATACTCTTTTTATGTATGTGTGTATTCTATTTGCAAGTATTTTATTAAGTATATTATTTTTAATCTGTTCTCATCTGGGATACTGGCCTATAATTTTCTTTTTTTTTCTGTTGTTTAAGTACTTGATATGGGTAGTAGAGTGACACTGGAAATGTAGCGGTAGTTTGGGAGCACTCCTTGTGTTTCTTTTCTTTAAAACTATTAGTGTGAGAAGGACTGGTTTTAAACTTTCTTTGAATGTAGAGTAGAATTCTGTGACTCCATTGGGTCCTGTAGTTTTATTAGCTGGAAGGTTGCTTCCTTCTTTCTGTCTTTCTTTCTTTCTTTCTTTTTTGTCTCCTCATTTATTATGGGTCTGTTTAGTTTGTTGATTTTTGGTTTAATTTTGTGATTTGGCAGAATCTAAAAAACCGTTCATGTTTCTTACATTTCCTGCTTAATGCAGTATATGTTTTTAAGAATATTCTCTTATAATATTCTGAGTTTCTGTGGTATCTCTTATAATACTTCCTTTTTGTTTTCTGATTATGTCAATTTGGGTTCTGAATTTCTTGAGTTTACTTGGGATGATGTTCTGTCATTTATGTTTGTTGATTCTTTGTATTGTTTGCTTTGCTTCTGTTTTGTGGATTTCTGCTTTTATATTCATTATTTCTTTTCTTTTATTAATTTATTTTTATTTTTATTATGTTTCTTTCTTAACATATACAAGTATATGATTACAATGAATAAAATAAACTACATACAGCAGGAATAACCATGAGACAATCAGGAATTATATAAATGTTACATTCATAGTGAATGTATTTGTATTTTGCAAACTTGAAGTAAACATCTTTCCTATCTTACTGGGTCTAAATTTCTGAATGAAGATCAATATCTATCATATCTCATTTATATTAACTTAAAACATCTATCTTGATCTGAAAACATCTTAACCCCTAACCTACTACACTTAATTGAAAGACTAAATTATCTGGTCTTCAACCCCATAAGAAATAAAACTTAAATATTTGAGTGAACCAGAATTGCAGATTAGCAGCTTCCAAAATGAAAAAATGACTGAGACAGTTTAGTGCCTAGACAGTCACCCAACACGCTCTATAACATTGGAGCATCATCTTAAGCCTTCTGGCCCAATATAGCTGACAGACATATTTGCAAGGACTTGCTTACTCTGTGTTGGCAGAGTTTGGCCTTCAACTCTGCCTGCATCTAAACTTGCCTATTTTTAGGCAGACTTCTGACTGTGGCAGAAATGGGGACATTTTGCCCAGTGGCTTGTTTAACAACTGGGTGTATTTATTTTGTTCTAACTCTTTGAGTTGTGTCATTATGCCATTATTTATTTGTGCTGTTCATTTAGATTTTTTTAATTTGTGCACCTTGACCTATAAATTTCCTATGTAGGATTCTTCATAATATATCCAAAAGGGTTCATTGTGTTGTTTCTATTTTTATTTAACTAGAGGGAGCTTTATTTCTTTCTTGAATTCTTCTTTAATCCAGTTATCATTCTGTGACATGTTGTTTAATATCCATTAGTTTATGTATTTACCAGAATTTGTATATTGTAAATTTTATGTTTTATTGCAGTGTGGCCTTAACAGAATACAATGAGTGTTATCAAGCTTTATAATTTGCAATGCTTTGTTTTGCGTTTCAGGCTATGTTCTATGCAGCATCTATGTGCTGCATAGCAAAATGCATATTCTCCAGTATTAGGGTAGATTATATTGTATGTATTTATTATATCCATTTGAAGTATAATGCTAATTAACTCTGCTGTTTCTCTGTTTATATTTTGTCCAGATGACCTACCTATTGGAGAATGTACTACTATTAATGAGTTGATGCTAATCTGCGTCTTTTAATTCAGTAGTACATGTTTTGTATCGAAAGTGAGCAGCACTGAGTCGGTTGCTTATATGTTAGGAATATCTTATAGGTTAGGAATATCTCCTTGGTTAACTGTCCCCTTGTTTAGAATGAAGCATCCATCTTTATCTCATCCAATTAATTTTAGTCTAAGTCTGTTTTGTCAGACGTTAGGATAGCGACTCCTGCTCACTTTTTGGTTCCCGTTGGTTGGAGTAATTTTGTCTATCCTTTAATTCTAAGGTAGTGCCTATCCTTAAGGCTAAGACCTGTTTCTTATAGGCCACAGATAAATAGATTTTTGTGTCTTGGTCCGTTCAGTCACTGTGTGTCCTTTGAGTGAATCGTTGAGGCATTCATGTATAAATTATTATTGAAATGTGTGTTTTAGCTCTGGTCATCATGTTTATTTTTGCTGTTGTGTTCTCAGTGGTACTTTGTATTTTAATAATAATGATTCATATTTCTTTCCACAAGCTCTCTGCTTTGCTTATTCCTCTCTTCAGTTCACAATCATGCTTTCCTGTATTACCTTAGGTTTGGTTTGTTGGATATAATTTTTTTTTTTTAGTTTGTCTATGATATGGACAAATGTTTCATTCTTCTTCAATCATGGCAATAGTTTTGCTAGGTATATTATTTTAGAGTGGCTGTCATTTAAGACTTTGGTTGTATAGTTCCAGCCTTTTCTGGTTTTGAATGTTTCCCTTGAGAAACCAGCTGTATTTTTAATGCATTTTCTTTAATTGTTATTTGTTGTTTTTCTCTTGCATATTTCAATACATTTTCTTGTTTTGTATTTTTAGTGTTTTACATGTGAGAGGCTTTGGGAAATTTCTTTTTATGATATTATCTTTTGTGTGTTTGGTGTGCTTCTTATGGCATGGTTTTTTGCTTGTTTATTTTTTGTTTTTGTATTGGGCAATTTTCTTCTCTAATATCATATTTGCTTTTGTTTTAGTATTCTTCTTCCTCACCAGTGCCTATAATTTGATAGTTTGAAATTTTCATGGTTTCCCAAATACATAATACTTTCTAGCCATGTATTCTACCAAGTGAGCTACATCCTCAGCCCCACAGGCCTATTTCTGCTGATAACACAGTTACAGGACCTCATTTCTGTGTGCTCTGTAAGAAAGATTACTTTTCCCTAATGTGTTTGCAGGAGGTGACATTTTATTAATTTTAGCAAAAGTGCTGTTAATTTCTAGGTGGGACCCTGAAGCCACTGTCAAGTAAGTATGGAGGCAAGCATGTTTTTTGCAAGCAGGGAGGACACCTTGGGAAATCTAAAATGCTTCTCTACCTTTTAGGAATTGGATATTATTGTTGTTACTTTTGTTTTGTTCACAGAACTGAGATAAATTAATCCACACAGACATGTATGATCTTGGGACAATAGCTCACACATGGGAAACCTAGAGCTCAGCTGCTCCTGCTCTACTTTTCTCTTTGAATTTGGGAAGTTAACTTTCCAACATGATGGTACCACTTTGTAGAACAGATTCTCCATATGACATGATAAGTGTAGGTCTAGAGGGAGATGAGATGATGACATTTCTTCTTTATAAGTATTTCTTGGGGCCTCATTTTTCGTGGATGTTTACGGGAGGCCCAGGTGGCTGAGTGTTTCTTTTTCTCTTCATTAATAGTGAGAGCTGTAAGTATTTGGTAGAATGAAGCAGGCTACTCTGTCAAAAATGATTAGAGAATTCTATGCTTAAAGTTTTACTTGGGAGCCATACTTTATCATAAGCAAATGCAACAGGTGCTTGTAGACATAAAAATATTACTGTAATAATAATTAAAGGAATATAGATTTTACTTAATGCAATCCTTGATTATAATATATGTGACAGTAAGAAAGGGACTATTGGAAATATTGCAGGGGCCAAACAGAAGGGTAAATTGAGAGACATGAAAGGCTAATAGGGTCAAGAGGATCAATGGGCATTATACATTGAATGAAAATATCAGGGAACTGATCACTTTTTACAATGAATGTACATACATTGATATACATAGCTCCAGATGCAAGATTTTAAGGATCATATCTGAAATAGGATTCTCCTGAGTATGTAGTCTAATAATAATAAGAACATTGTTCTACCTAGACTTTGCCAGAAGTGCTTGTTTCCTATCCATGTCAGAAAACACCTGAAGTAACTTAGAGAGTGAAAAACAAAGAACAGGCACGTATTGGTTTGCAGGAGTACATTTATAACATTAATGCCTTTGAATTGTATTTCTATATTCTCACTTTACTATAGTTCTCAAGTTAACTGTATACATTTACTTATATAAAACTTAATCAAGGAATATACAAATAATATTAACTTACTTAGTGTTAATCAGTAATTTTCTATTTTGTTAAGTTTGCATATACTTAGGAATCCTTAGGAAAGTTTCAACTCATGGCCTAGTAAAACATACGACATTCTTAATATCATATAAGTTTTAAAATTTTAACATAGATTTGTTTAATCTATTGCAATGATTCCTAATAAGGTATATTTTAATGGGTACAGTAAAACATTTGGAAATCTCACCTTGCTTATTAAATCATTGTAAAGTTATCTTTACAAAAATGTAAACTACACCATTTCAGTGAGAGGTTTATTGTTTATGAAAATGAATTACATTTTTTTCTTTTTTAAAACCAGAAATGTTAGTTTATTTATTTATTTTATTTATTTTATTAATTTATTCTTGTTATATCTCAATGGTTATCCTATCCCTTGTATCCTCCCAATCTCCCCTCCCTCCCATTTTCCCATTATTCCTCTCCCCTATGACTGTTGCTGAGGGGGATTACCTCCCCCTGTATATGCTCATAGGGTATCAAGTCTCTTCTTGGTAACCTGCTGTCCTTCCTCTGAGTGCCACCAGGTCACCCCCTCCAGGGGACATGGTCAAATGTTAGGCACCAGAGTACGTGAGAAAGTCACATCAAACTCTCCACTCAACTGTGTAGAATGTTCTGACTATTGGCTAGATCTGGGTAGAGGGTTCTAGAAACCTATGAGTAGAACATTATGATAGGCAGATTTGGGCCCAGGGCTCCCGCTCAAACTAAGGACCAGAGAAGGACAATACAGGCGGTAAACTTTAAACCCCTACCCAGATTTAGTCAATGGTCAGTACATTTTTTCTTATTTCAAGTTTTCGAAATTAAACCCTGTAACATTGATACTGACATAGTATTGAGTACCCGTTTCATTAGCAGTGAGAAAAAATTTAAATTCTTGAATAATATAAAATTATTTAAAATTCATTTGGACTTTACTTTTGTGCATGGTGATAAGTATATGTCTATTTGCATTTTTATACATGTAGCCATCCAGTTAGACCAGCACCATTCATTGAAGATGCTATCTTTTCTCCATTGTATGGATTTGCCAAAAATCAAATGCCCATAGAAGTGTGGTTTTATTTCTGGGTCTTCAATTCCACTGGTCAGTCTTCTTATTTCCATGCAAGTACCATGCCATTTTTTTTTTTTTATTCTTGCTCTATAGTACATTTTCAGATCTGGGATGGAGATTCCTCCATAACATCTTTTCTTGTACAAGATTTTTCCTGATTGTCTTGTAGTTCTTCCTGCTATATGTAGTTTATTTTACTCATGTGTAATAATATAAATGTATATGTTAAAAAAGAAACTTATAAAATATGGAAACAAATTTGTGTATCATCTTTTCACAGAGGCCTTGTCAATCTTCTTTGAATTGTTCCAATTTTAGTATATTCCCTGCCAAAGCAAGCAAAGCTATTGTGTTTGTAATATTTATGCTTAACCATGCTACTAACTATAAATATAATTTGTATATATTAACTGATATTACATTTCCATAATTATGGAAAAAATTATTTAAAGTCAAAATTCCCCAGGGTTTTCTCTAATAGTAACAAAATACATTTGCTTGCTAAAGTACACTTTCACAAAAAATGACAATTTAACTTTAGATAATAAATATCATAAGTCCACTTTTATTTTGCTGGCATATAAGTTACTAATGCATATAGGGGATTAAAATGAACAAAGAAGGCCAGTAAGGAAGCACACACCTATAATCTTAGCACTTTCAAGGCTAACACAGGAGCATTGAGTCTGACCTACAGGTAGAGATGACCTCTCTCTCTCTCTCTCTCTCTCTCTCTCTCTCTCTCTCTCTCTCTCTCTCTCTCTCTCTCTCTCTCTCACTCACACACACACACACACCAAAATTAAAGTGGAAAACTGATAATATAGAAGTATGATATCTTTCATCAATAAAATGAAACAAGTTTCCTGAACCCTCTGGGTCCTTCTATCCTCACATTATTCCATACCATTCAAAGTGCTCCACCAAGAGTCCAGCAGTGGGACCTAGTGTCTGTCCTAATCCCCTGCTTGGTGGAGTCTCTCAGAGGACATCTATGTTGGGCTAATGTCCATTTATCAGTGAGTATACACCATGTGTGACTTTCTGGGTCTGAGTTACCTCACTCAGGATGATCTTTACCAGTTCTATCCATTTCCCTGCAAATTTCAAGATTTCCGTGTTTTTAATAGTTGAGTAGTATGTGTGATTTAGGTTTTATTAATGTATATTTTACAAATATGGGTGCCCTTATATTTGGGGCATAGATGTTGAGAATTTGGGTGTCATCTTGGTTGAGTTTTTCTTTGATGAATACAAAGGGTTCTTTCTCATATTTTTTGAATAATTCTAGTTGAAAGTCTATTTTTATTAGCTATTAGAGTGGCTACTCCAGCTTGCTTGTGTCTGTTTGCTTGGAAAACCTTCTTCTTGCCCTTTACTCTCTGGTAATGTCCATCTTTATGGCTGAGGTATGTTTTTTTTTCTATGCAGCAGAATGTTGACTCCTGTTTACACATTCATTCTGTTAGTCTGTATCTCTTTATTGCAGAGTTCAGACCACAGATGTTGAGAGAGATTAATGACCAATACCTATTATGTCCTTTTATTTTGATGTTGGTTGTGGTAGTGTGTTTTGTTTTGCTAAAGTGAAGTTATTTATTTCCTGTGTTTTCCTGGATATAGTTAGCCTCATGGGATTGGAGTTTTCCTTCTACTTTCTTCTGTAGGGCTGGATTTGTGGATAGGTATTGTTTTTTTTTTTTTTTTTTTTTTTTTTTTTGTCTTGGAATATCTTGTTTTCTTCTTCTGCGGTTACTGAAAGTTTTCTGGGTAACGTAACCTAGACTGGCATCTAAGATCTCTCAGGGTTTGCAAGACATCTGCCAGGCCCTTCTGGCTTTTATTGTCTCTGCTGAAAAATTGGGCATGATTCTAATAAGTTTGATATTGTATGTTACTTGGCCTTTTCCCCTTGCCACTTTTAATGTTTTTCTTTGTTCTGTTCATTTAGTGTTGTGATTATTATATAGTGGGAAGATTTTCTTTTCTGGTCCTAACTATTTGGTGTTCTGTAGGCCTCTTGTATGTTTATAGGCATCACTTTTTTAAATTGGAGAATTTTTCTTCTATAATTTTGTAGAAAATATTTTCTTGCTTTGGAGCCAGGTATCATCTCTTCCCTCAATTCCTAGTATCCTTGTTTCATCTTTTCATGGTGTCCTTGATTTCTTGGATGTTTTGTGTCAACAATTTTTTAGATTAACATTTTCTTTTGTAGTTTCTTCAAATTCTTCCCTTGTATCTTCTATACCTGAGGTTCTTTCCTCCATATCTTGTATTCTATTGGTAATTCTTACCTCTCAAATTCCTGTTTTCTTCTCTAAGTTCTCTCTCTCTCTCTCTCTCTCTCTCTCTCTCTCTCTCTCTCTCTCTCTCTCTCTCTCCAGTCCTTCCTCAGTTTGTATTTTTATTATTGTTTTTATTTTCATCTTCAAATCTTGAATACTTTTATTGATTTCATTCACCTGATTGTTTGCATTTTCCTGAATTTCTTTCAGTGATATCTTCATTTTCACTCTAGAGGCCTTTGTCATGGACTCTCTGAGATCCTCAGTCTGTTTGGCTGTAACTTCCATATTTGTTTATGGACTTTATTAGTTTACCCAATTATCATCTTTATTATGAATAATCTGAGGTCATTTTCTTGTGTTTTAGATGTGTTAGAGTTCCCAGGGCTGATTGTTTTGGGATAACTGGGGTCTGGAGATGCTATAGCATTTTGGCTTTCATTGTTTGTGTTTTTACACTGGCCTTTAGTGACTTGCTGTCTTTTGCATTGGGTGGCAATTTCTGATATCCTTGACTGGCCATTGAGAACAGCTTGTATATGAGGGGCTATAGGTTGAGACCCCTCACCAAGGGAATCAGGGAATGGTTAAGGTAGATCAGGTAGGTGTCCTGAGCACAGACCTCAGAACTTTTTTTGGACCAGCTGGGTGACCTGAGGTCAGATCTACCTGTGTTCCACACCATGGTTTCTCCTCTCAGCAAGGAGATTCAGACACTTGTGTTTTGTAGCCCATAGTTCATTCTGACACACAGAGTACAGATGCTGTACTCCCTATCAGGCATGTGGTTAGACATTGGATCCCTATGCCTGTGTCTGTGTAAACCCGAGAACCTTGCTATGTAACTTTCCTTGGCTTGGCCAGGTGACCTGAGGTCAGGTCCATTTGTGTTCTAGACTATGGGGTCTCTTGTAGGCTAGAAGACCCAGACACTGGTCTTTTTGTAGCTTATAGTTCAGTTTGAGACAAAGAGCTCAGGTGCTGTGAGCCCTGTGAGGCATTAGGCTAGTCCTTAGAGGCTGTGCCAGTGCCTGGGTAGACCTGGGAACTTTCTGTGGATTGGTCAGGTGCCTTGAGGTCAGATCCACTTGTATTCCAGACCGTGGGGTGCTCTCTGGGCTAGAAAACATAGACACTGTGAAACCCTGTCTTGAAGAACAAACAAACAAACAAAAAACAAAAATACAAAAAAAAAAAAAAAAAAAAAAAAAAAAAAAAAAGAAGTCTCAGGTCCAATACAGGCAAACAAAGTGTGCTTTCTGTATATATGCAACTGTGAATGCCTGTATTTATCTAGGTAGCCACATAGAGGGTATATAGAAATATAGCCTATGAAGTACAGTATGGAACAACAAAAGATAGAGACAGATTAATCAAGAATAAATAGGTAAATGTTATATTGATATAGATATATTGATCAGTGAATCATAACTTTGATGTGTACTCTATTATTTTTTCAGATATATGAAATATGCTTCTCAGCTCTTAAAATGAATTCATTTTCTTATGTCCTCATTACAAAATATCATTTACTTCCAAGCTGGGCTTGGAATGGTAGCCAATATAGTTCTCTTTTTTTTCTATACTTTCATAATTGTTGGTCACAAGCCGAAGCCCACAGATCTCATTTCCTGGCAACTGACCTTCATTCATATAATGATGATCCTCACTGGAGGGGACATTTGGCTTGCAGACATATTTGAGTCACTGAACATTGAGAATGACTTAAAGTGTAAGGCAACTTTTTACACAAGCAGGATGATGAGAGGCCTCTCCATCTGCATCACCTGCCTCCTGAGTGTGTTCCAGGCTGTCACTATCAGTCCCAGTACCTCTGTGTTGGCAAAATTTAAACATAAACTTAAAAAATACACAATTTATGCTTTCTTATGTATTTGGTCTTTCAATTTGTCATTCACTAGTAACCGGATCTTCTATGTTGGTGCATATACCAACATGAGTGAGACCAGCCAGATGAAGGTCACTAAATACTGTGCACTCTTCCCCATGAACTATATCATTGAGGGACTGATTTTAATAGTGGCAACCTCCAGGGATGTATTTCTTGTAGGAATCATGCTGATCACAAGCACATACATGGTGATTATCTTGTTCAGACATCAGAGGAAATGCAAGCATCTTCATAACATCAGCCACCTGAGAACATCCCCTGAGAAAAGGGCCACCCAGACCATCTTGGTGCTGGTAATTTTCTTTGTGGTCATGTACTGGGTGGATTCCATCATCTCATCTACCTCAGTCCTGCTATGGATGTATGACACAGTCACGCTGACTGTTCAGAAGTTTGTGATGAATGTTTATCCCACAATAACTCCTTTGGTACAAATCAGTTCTGATAGCAGAATAATCAATGTGCTAAAAAACATGCATTCAAAGCACTACCATATTTTAAAAATAAATATTTATGTTCTTTAAAAAATATTGATTTTATATTTGATATATATTTGAGTTTATATATGAGTCTGTGCATTCCTGGTGTCCACAGAGCTCAGAAGAGGTCCTGGGATACCTTGGAACTCAACTGCCATGTTATAAGAAGTCATTCTGGTGTAATGCCAATTGTCAATTAATTTTTTCCTAAAATATAGATTTTTCTTAAACTTTAATAGTTCGAGTAGCAAATTAATATTTCCATACAATTTAAATAAAACTTGTGGTAGTACACATATACAGTCTTTTGACATTTCTGATGCCTAGTGCTATAATGTTCTTAAGTTCATTGTCTACCATAAGTTGTTATTGAGTTTATATGTTGATACAAAATAAGTTTAATACCAATACATTGGTTTAGAATTCAAATTTAACATTGTTATTCACTCTCATTATATATAGTGAGATATTATACCCATGCCACTCAAGTAGAATACACGGTTTACCTCCAATACTTTGAAAATGATACTGCAGGCTATTTAGGATAAGTAAGTTAGACAAGTTAATTATCAATTGTTTAAATCATGGTCATTTCAATTACTAGTCTATTTGTACCACAAGAATATACATTCTAGATGTAACAGATACATATGATTCTATGGACAGATAAGGTAAAATAGTTAGTTAAGGTCTTCAAAGACCTCAGAGACCTACAGAATATGGCATTTAAAGATGTTTATATTGTTTTAATGATTCTTTGATAACAAGACAGGTTAACTCCTGGCAACACCCAGCCTATCTCAAAGACGATGATGAGACTCAAAGAACCTCCTTATGGAGAGGGCTTCAAATGTTGCAAACAATCCACTGGGAAAAATGTCCTCATTTCTACCACAGACAGAATTCTGTCAAAAACTGGAAGCTTGGATGCAGGCAGAGTCAAGGGTCAAACTCTGCCAAGACAGGGTAAGCAAGTCCTGAATGGTTCTTGTCTCACAAATATATCTATCAGATATACTGGACCAGAAGGCTGATGATGATGCTCCAACATTTTAGAGAGCTATGGGTTACTATTCAGTAAGCAAACTGTCTTGGTCATTTTTTATATTATTATTAAATTAGGAAGCTGTTAACTTGCACTTTCTGTTTTCTCAGGTAATTAATTTTACTCCTCTCAAGTCTCTGATGGGGTTGAAGACCCAGGAGTTGAGTCATACAATTGAGCCTAGTTGTTTTGGGATTGAGATGTCCTTATGTCTGGATAGATGTTTTAAGTTGATAGAGATGACATATGATAGATAGTAGTTACATTCAGAATTTTAGACTCACCAATGTAGGAATACGTTTTCTTCAAAGTTGTCAAATACAAATAACCAAAACACTATGAATGTAATATGAATGTAATTCCTGAATATTCTGTGGTTCTTTTGCTGTATATAGTTTGTTTTATGTAAGTGAAATATTATAGATGTATATATATATAAATTAATAATAAAAATGAATTCTATTTCTTTTTTGTATTTTGTGTCATAAAGATATCCTTCATGCTAAGGTTTCTCAAAAGAACTCCTTGTTGATAGTGACTTTTTATGCCTTTCTTTTGAAAAAAAATTCATCTTCTAGAAGTCATTTTTAAAATATATTCTATTAACTTATTCATATTCCATCTCAATTCTTGTCCTATGCCTTGTATCCTCCCATTCCTCCCTCCCTCCTATTTTCCCCTTACTCTCTTCCCCTATGACTGTGACTGAGGAGGGCCTCTTCCCCCTGTATATGCTTATAGGGTATCAAGCCTCTTCTTGGTAGCCTGCTATCCTTCCTCTGAGTGCCACCATGTCTCCCCTTCCAGGGGACATGGTCAAATATGAGGCACCAGAGTTCGAGTGAAAGTCAGACCCCACTCTCCACTCAACTGTGAAGAATGTCCTGTCCATTGGGTAGATCTGGGTAGAGGTTCGAAGTTTACTGCATATATTGTCCTTGGCTGGTGCCATAGATTGAGCAGGACCCCTGGGCCCAGATTCGCCCATCATAATGTTCTTCTTGTAGGTTTCAAGGACCCTCTGGATCATTCTATTTCCCCATTCTTCCATGCTTCTCTCACCTAGAGTCCCAATAGGATGTCCTCCCCTCTGTCCCAATATCCTGATAAGTGAAGACATTCATGGGACCTGCCCCTTGGGGTAGTGTCCAGATATAAGTGAATATATATCATTTGACTCTTTCTGCTTTTTGGTTAACTCACTCATTATGATCATTTCTTGATCAATCCATTTGTCCACAAATTTCGGGAATTTCTTGTTTTTAATAGCTGAGTAGTATTCCATAGTGTAAATGTATCACAATTTCTTTTCCATTTTTCTACTGAGGGACACTTAAGCTGTTTCCATGTTGTGGCTATTATGAATAAGGCTGCTATGAACATGGTTGAGCAAAGTTTCTTGTTGTGTGCTGGAGCATCTTCTGGGTATATTCCAAGGAGTGGAATAGCTGGGTCTTGAGGAAGCCCTATTCCCATTTTTCTGAGATAGCACCAGATAGATTTCCAAAGTGGCTGTACTAGTTTGCATTCCCACCAGCAATGAAGGAGTGTTCCTCTCTCTCCACATCCTCGCCAGCATGTGGTGTCGCTTGAATTTTTGATCTTAGCCATTCTGATGGATGTAAGATAGAATCTCAGTTGTTTTGATTTGCATTTCCCTGATGACTAAGGAGGTTGAGCATTTCTTTAGTGTTTCTCAGCCATTTGATATTCCAATGTTGCAAATTCTCTGTTTAGTTCTGAGCCCTATTTCTCAATTGTGTTACTTGTTTTGGTAGTGTTTAATTTCTTGAGTTCTTTATATATTTTGGATATTAGACCTTTGTCAGATGTAGGGTTGGTGAAGATCTTTTCCCAGTCTGTAGGCTGTTGCTTAGTTCTGTTGACAGTGTCTCCTGCCTTACAGAAACTTTTCAGCCTCATGAGGTCCCATTTATTAATTGTTGACATTAAGGCCTGGGTTGTTAGTGTTCTGTTCAGGAAGTTGTCTCCTGTGCCAATGTGATCCAGGCTCTTCTCCACTTTTTCTTCTAACTGACTTAATGTCTCTGGTTTTATGTTGAGCCTTTAATTATGTTGAGGTATGTGTTTATATCCCTGATCTCTCCAAAACTTTAAACATAAATGGGTGTTGGATTTTATCAAATGCTTTTTCTGCATCTAAGGAGATAATCATGTGGTTTTTTTATTTTCAGTTTGTTTATATAGTGGATTACATTGATGGATTTCCATATATTAAACCATCCATGCATGCCTGGAATGAAGCCTACCTGGTCATGGTGAATGATATCTTTGATTTGTTCTTATATTCATTTTGCAAGTATTTTATTTAGTATTTTTGCATCAATGTTCATAAGAGAAATTGGTCTGAAATTCTCTATCTTTGTTGGGTCTTTGTGAGGTTTAGGTATCAATGTGACTATGGCTTCATAGAATGAATTTGGTAATGTTCTATCCATTTCTATCTTTTGGAGCAGCTTGTAGAGTATCAGTATTAGCACATCCTTGGAGGTCTGGTAGAATTCTGCTCTGAAACCATCTGCCCCTGGGCGTTTTTTTTTTTTTTTTTTTTTTTTTTTTTTTTTTTGGTTGAGAGACTATCAATGATTGCTTCTATTTCTATAATGAAATGGGACTATTTAGCTTGTTTATCTGCTCTTCACTCAATTTTGACAAGTGGAATTGATCAAGAAAATCATCCATTTCCCTTAAATTTTCAATTTTTGTGGCATATATGCCTTTGAAGTAGGATCTTATGATTCTTTGTATTTATTCAGTGTCTGTTGTTATGTCTCCCATTTCATTTCTGATTTTCTTTATTTCAATACTGTCTCTCTGCCTTTTAGTTAGTTTGGTTAATGGTTTGTATATCTTCTTAATTTTCTCAAACAACCAGCTCTTGGTTTTGTTGATTCTTTGGACTGTTTCTTGGTTCTAATTTATCAATTTCAGCCCTGATTTTGATTATTTCCAGTTGTCTACTTCTCTTGGGTGTTTCTGCTTCTTTTTTTTTCTAGGGCTTCCAGCTATGTCATTAAGTTGCTTATGTGGGATGTTTCCACTTTCTTTTTAAATGCACTTAGTTCTATAAGCTTTCCTCTTAGTACTGCTTTCAGTGTACCCTTACAAATTTGGGTATGTTGTTTCTTCCTTTTCATTGAATTTCAAGAAGTCCTTAATTTCTTTCTTTATTTCTTCCCTGACCCAGGTGTCATTAAGTAGAGAGTTGTTTAGTTTCCATGTATGTGTAGGCTTTTTATTATTTCTGTTGTTGTTGAAGTGCATCCTAAGACCATGGTGATCTGATAGGATATAATGTATTATTTGAATCCTCTTATATATGTTGAGGCTTGCTTTGTGACATACCATGTGATCAATTTTGGAGGTTCCATGGGGTGCAGAAAAGAAGGTATATTCCTTTTTGTTTGGGTGAAAGTTTCTGTAGATATCTATTTGATCCATTTGATTCATAGCATTGGTTAATGATGTTATTTTTCAGCTTAGTTTCTGTTTCAATGACCTATCCTTCAGTGAGTGTGGAGTGTTGAAGTCTCCCACTATTATTCTGTGGGGATCGATGTGTGGTTTAATCCTTTTTAGCAGATCTTTTACAAATGTGGGTGCCCTTGTATTGGGAGCATAGATGTTCAGAATTTTGATGTCATCTTTGTTGACTTTACCTTTGATGAGTATGAAGTGTTCTTCCTCATCCCTTTGGATTAATTTTGGTTGAAAGTCTATTTTGTTAGATATTAAAATGGCTACACCTGCTTGCTTCTTGTGACCATTTGCTTGGAATATTTTTTCCAGCCTTTTACCCCGAGGTAATGTCTATCTTTATGGGAGAGATATGTTGAACGCAGAAGAATGTTGGGTCTTGTTTATGCATGCATTCTATTAGTCTGTGCCTTTTTATTGGAGAATTGAGACCATTGATGTTGAGAGATATTAATGACCAGTGACTGTTAAGAGTCTTAATTTTGATGTTGGTTCCAGTAGAGCACTTGTGTGGTTATGTTTTTGCAGTGGTGTCGTTATCTATTTCCTGTATAGTTTTAGTTGTAGCTTGTCTCTTTGGGGTGGAGTTTTCCTTCTAGTACATTCTGCAAAGCTGGATTTGTGGATAGGTACTGTTTGAATTTGTTTTTAGCATGGAATATTTTGTTTTCTCCATCAATTGTTGTTGATAGTTTTGCTGGGAAAAGTAATTTGGCCTGGCATCTGTAGTCTTAAGGTTTGCAGGATCTCTGTCCAGGCACTTCTGGCTTTTATGGTCTATGGTAAGAAGTCGGGTGCAATTCTGACAGTTTGCCATTAAATGTTATTTGGCCCTTTTCCCTTGCAGCTTTTAATATTTTTTCCTTGTTTTGTATATTTTGTGTTTTGATTATTATGTGACAGGAAATTTTCCTTTTCTGGTCTATTCTATTTGGTGTTCTGTAGGTCTCTTGTATGTTTATAGGCATCTCTTCAGATTGGGGAAGTTTTCTTCTATGATTTTACTGAAAATATTTTCTGGGCCTTGGAGTCTGGCATCTTCTCTTTCCTCAATGCTTATTATACTCAGATTTCTTCTTTTCATGGTGTCCTTGATTTCTTGGATGTTTTGTGTCAGGATTTTTCCAGATTTTGCATTTTCTTTAATGGCTGCTTCAAGATCTATGATTGTATCTTCTAGACCCGAGATTCATTCATCCTTCTCTTGGATTCTGTTAGAAAAGCTCACCTCTGTGTTGCTCGCCTTCCTCTCTGAGCCCTCATGTTCCATTTTTCTTCTGTCTGTGTGTTTATAATTGAATCCATTTTCATCTTCAGATTTTCAACTGTTTTATTGATTTCTTTCATCTGATTGTTTGCGTATTCCTGAGTTTCTTCCATTGACTCTTTAGAGGCCTGCAGAGATTGAAGATTTTTATTGATTTCCTTCATCTGGTGGTTTGTATTTTCCTGAAAAATTTCCAGTGCCTCTCTACAGGCCTCTTTTATGTCTTCCACCTGTTTGGATGTGTCTTCCTGCATTTGATTACAAATTTTATATGTTTCCTCCATTATCATCCTCATTACTAAGGAGTTGAGGTCATTTTCTTGTCTTTCCATTGGGTTTGAGTTCTCTGGGTGTTTTTCTTTGGGATCACTGGGATCTGGAGACACTATATTGTTTTGGGGTTTTTGCATATGATTTTATACTTTTGTTTAGGCATCTTGCCATCTCTGTTTTTGGCAGGTAGCTTTTGGAGTTTATTGGAAGGAGTCTGGGTATAGGTTCACCTGTTTTCTCATGATTTCACATGCTTGAAGCTCTGATGATTCACTGGTCTGGATGGCAGGAGTCTAGTCCTGTAGTTTGGGTCTCTCACAGCTAGTGATCCTGTACTGTGGGTCCTGTAATTGTCCTGGGTCTCTGAATGTGCATTGGGTGAGGCCAAAGTGTCCACAACCTTCTGGGTCACCTTGTAGCACTAGAGCCCTCCAGGGACTAAAACAGGTTGGGCAGAGGTCTACTGGCCACTCTACTTCCTGTCTCCTCAAGATTTCGTTAGTCCCAGAGCTTGGAAACCCACTGGTTTGTCATTCCCAATATCGTTTTAGGACCCAGACCAATTGCAGAGTCCAGGTTTGTGTCCAGGGCCCAAACCACATGCACACACACACACACTTAGTCCAGTTTGTGTCTCTGGAATCAAATCGGTCTTTGGACCCAAATGGGTCTCTGGGCCTAATCCATGCACTTAGTCCAGTTAGCACTTAGTCCAGCCAGGGTCTTGGGCCCAAACCACACATTTAGCTTGCCGAGTTCAGCTAGAGTTTTGGGGCCCAGACCATATGCCAAACTCAGCTAGAGTCTCTGGGCCCAAAACTGCTCACCAAGCTCAGCTAGGGACTCTGGACCCAAGCTGCACACTAAGCTCAGCCAGAGTCTCAGAGCCTGCACCATCTGCCAAGTTCAGCTAGGGACTCTGGGCCCAAACCAAGCACTGAGCTCACCTAGAGTCTCTGGGCCCAAACTGCCCACTGAATTCAGCAGAGTCGCAGGGTTGGGACTGTGCATTGAACTCAGCCAGGGACCCTGAACCCAAACTTTGTGACAAATTTAGCCAGGTACTCTGGGCCCAATCCATGCATCAAGTCCAGCCAAAGTCTCAGGACCAGGACCGCACTCCAAGCTCAGCTAGAGTCTCTGGACCCAAACTACTCACCAAGTCCAGCTAGGTTCTCTGGGCCCAAACTGCCTGCCGAGTTCATCTAGGGACTTTGCCCAAATTGCCCCCTCACATTCAATCAAGGACTCTGGGCCTAAACCACCTGCCTAACTCAGCTAGAGTCTCAGAGGCCAAACTGCATGCCAAGCTCAGCCAGGGACTCTGGGCCCAACCGCACGCCGAGCTCTTCTAGGGTCTCAGTGGCTAACATGCACACCAAGTCCAGTTTGGGTCTCTGGGCATGAGCCATGTGCCAAGTTGACCTTGAGTCATAGGGCCCACACACCCACCAAGTTCAGTTAGGCTTGCAGGGCCCAAATCTTGCACTAAGACCCCTCTCCCACAGCAATTCCCAACAGTTACAATGCCAATCACTTTTGCCGGAGGGTTCCCAGCTGCAAACCTCAGCCACCACCACCTCCTCCTCCTCCTCCGCTGCTCTGGTCCAAGAGAATCCGTGCTCCTCCCGTGTGCAGAGGTATGCAGGTTTTCTGTATTTTGGTCCTTTTGAACTGTGGAGTACTCCTACTGTAGTGGGATGAGCAGCTTGGTGTTCCTGGTTCAGAATTCCGTGCAATTCCCTGAATCATTTATTGGAACTTCTAAACATGGTCCAGGCTGCTCACCACCATCTTAAATCCTCCCTCAAGACTTCTTTTCCCATCAGCATATTAATAGGGAAAATATGGTATATTTTCACAATGGAATATTACTCACCCATCAAAAATATTGAAATCATGAGATTCACAAAAAATTTGATGAAACCAGAGTAAAAATCTGGAGTGAGGTAAGTCAGACCAGAAAGAAAAACATAATATTGATTCACTTATATGTGGTTTCCAGTGGCTAAGTCATTTATGTGAAAATCACAATTTCTATAACCACAAAGTTATGTAATGTGTAAGGGCCTAGGTGGTAGGGATGAATCTCTTTACAAAGAAGTAATAAAATAGTTATGGAAAGACTGGGAGTTGGTTGGCATGGGTAATTTTAACAATGCAAGTGAAGGAAGAGGAGCAAGGAAATGAATGGAGGGAGAGACAGTTAAAACTAATGAATAATCGAGAAGGAGTTTAGAAACAATATTGTAGAAGCTTTCTAAATATTTCATATATATGTGAATATATTGCATATAAATACATATAATATATTATATAATATATGCGTATAAATATATATGATATTTAATATTATATATATTGAAATTGCCAATGACAGAGTCCCAACTGAGCAGCACTTAACATCAAATGAACCTTTGAGAACTGAGAATGGATTACATCATTGAGTAATTGGATGAAAAGACACCATGGAAACCATGAAACCACCCTGGGTATTGCCAAGGCTATGTCTTGCTCTCCAAATGACATTAAGACCCTAATGCTGAGGCAACACCTACACATCACATTTAACTCAGAGAATAAGTATCTGTTCACATTGAACATTTAGGATTCAATAAAATACTTACTAGTTGTCATAGTACTTTGCACACTACCAAAGGATAAAGGTAAACACCAACCTAGAAACTTTTCCATCTATAATGGTAACCTGCCTGCAAGATATGCTGGTGCAGTAGTGCCACAGATCTTGTGGGAGTAAAAAATTAATATCTGATTTGATTTAAAGGCCACTCCATGAGATGGAACTCAGAAATGATACTGCTTAGGTGGCCAAGAACCTGAAATGAGATAGGCCAGGGAACCATGGGAAAATAAAAGACTTCTGTTCTGCTAAAGGGAAATAGCTATAAAAGGTCTCCTGATAACATTCTGTTATTCTCATAAATCTGTCCTTGCTCGGCCATATATAGAGAAGCTTCCTCCAGCAGCAAATGGAGGTAAATACAGAGACCCACCAAAAACAGTATGCAGAGTGAGAGACCTTGAAATATTCAGCCATAAATGGAATGCCTCCATCAAATCCCTTCATTCAAGGCTCATGAAACTCTGTGAAAGAGGAGGGGAAATAATGTAAAACCCAGAGAGGATGGAGGATACTAAGGAAACAAGGTATGTCTAACACACTACCAATGACACACATGTAATTGAAGAGGCTAAAGCAGCATGCATAAGGCATAAACATGTGTGTACCAGACAGGATCCTTGAGCTGAAAGGAGAAGTGGACACAAGGACACATCCCTAACCCAGAAGCTTTCTCAAACTGATAGCCACTTGCAAGTGAAAAATTAGTTTTTTTCCAAGGGAGTCTCACTGAGGAAACAAAACAATCCTAAGGATAGGCCCTATGCACTGTAGTTGATGCCCAGCATAATCCAAACTCAATGGAATCTTTGAAGGTTCTTTGATAACTTTGAGTCAGGATATTCTGCTTTGCTTTTTTGTTTTGTTTTGTTTTTATCTTATAATCTTATATTTAAAAATATATTTGGCTTCTTTTTTGTTTCTGTTGTATTTCTTTGTATGAGACTTTGCATGTTACTACATAAACAAAAACCATATAGCACATCCTGAATGTTATGTAAACAAAAGAAAGAGAAAGAACATTGCCAGGCTCATTCTATGAGACCATACACCCCCTGGTACATAAACCACAAAAGAATCATCAAAGATAGAGAATGTCAGACCAATCTACCTCATGAACATTGATGCAAAAATACTCAATTACATACTCACAAACTAAACCAAAGAATACATCTGCCATGGTCAATTAGGCTTCATCTCAGAGATGCAGGCATGGTTCAACATATGAAAATGCATCAATATAATCTACCATATGAACAAACTGAAAGAAAAAAAGCACATGATCATTTTATTAGATGCTGAAAAGACTTTGACAAAATCCCACAATCCTTCATGGTAAAAGTTGGAGAGATCAGGGATACAAAGTGCATACTTAAACATAATAAAGCCAACATACAGCAAGCCAATAGTCACCATCAAATTAACTGGAGAGAAACTTAAACAATTTCACTAAAATCAAGGCTAAGACAAAGTTGCCTACTTTCTCCATATATCTTCAAGTTCTAGCCAGAGCAATAAGACGACTAAAAGAGATTAATGGGATACACATTGGAAAGGAAGTAGTTAAAGTATCACTATTCAGAGATGATACAATTGTGTACATAAGTAACCCCAAAAATTATACGAGAGACCTCCTACAGCTGATAAATACCTTCAGCAAAGTACTAGATACAAAATTAACTAAAAGAATATCAATAGCCCTTCTTTATAAGAGTGATAAACAGGATTAGAAACAAATTATGTAAACAACACCCTTACAATATACATAAATAATAGAAAACATCTAGTGTAACTCTAACCAAGGAAAGGAAGACTTCACGACAAGAATTTCAAGTTTTTGAGGAAGGATATTAGAAGATTGAGAGGTTGTCCATACTCATAGATGGATAGCACTAATGCATAAAAAGGCCATCTTACAGAAAGCAATCTACGAATTCAATTCAATTCAATTCCCATCAAAATTATACCATGATTATTTATAGACCTTGATATTTCATTTTTAAAATCTATGCTCCAAATGCAAGGGCTCTGATGTTTGTAAAGGAAACACTACAAAAGCCCAAATCACACATCGATGCTCACACATTTATACTGGAAAACTTCAATAACTAAGTCTTACCATTGTATAGGTCATCAAAAAAAAAATGCTAAACAGAGAAATATGTGGAGCTAACAGAAGCTATGAATCAAATGGTCCTAACAGGTATTTAAAAAACATTTCACCCAAAAAACAAAAGAATATACATTCTTCTCTGCACCCAAGGAACTTTCTCCACAAGTGACCACATACTCAGTCACAAAACATGTCTCAATAGATACCAAAAAGGAAGAAAAGAAAGAAAAAAAGAAAAGACCCCTCTGCATTATCATACCACATGGATGAAAGCTGGATATTAATAATATCATCAACAACAAAAAGTCTACAAACTCGTGGAGACCAAACAACTCTCTATTGCATGGTACTGGGTCAAGACAGAAGTTAGAAAAAAAAAAAAAGGAAAATAATGGCTTCCTTTAAAATAGTCAACTAAAATAAATGTATAACATATAAAACACACACACACAAACAGACACACCAAAACAAACAAATGAAAAAACAAACAAACAAAACAAAACAAAACAAAAACCGTATCCATACTCATGAGACACAATGGAAGCAGTGCTAAGAGGAAAGATCATAGTACTAAAGGCCTGATAAAAAAAATTGGGGATTTCATACTAGAAACTTAAGAGCACACATGAAACCTCTGAAATAAAAAGAAGCAACACACCCAAGAGGAGTAGACATCAGGAAAATAAATCAAAGTGAGATCTGAGATAAAATTTAAAAAAGAGAGAACAATAGAAAGAATGACTGAAACAAAGGGTTTGTTCTTTGAGAAAATCAAGAAGATAGATATATCCTTATTCAAACTTACTTTAAAAAAACCCAGAGAATATCATAATTAAGAAAATCAGAAATGAAAAGGTGAACATTAGAACAAACATTGAGAAAATTCAAAGAATCATCAGGTTTACAATTATCTCATGCCAACGTATTACACTACTGGAGTAGAAAGTGGAAGCAACGTACACATCCCTCAAACAAAGAATCGTTAAAAAAGAAAGTGGTATATTTACACAATGGAATACTACTCAGCTATTAAAAACAAATGTATCGTGCATTTTGTAGGTACATGGATGGAATTAGAAAATAAACGTCATGAGTGAGGTATCCAAGACTCAGAAAGACAAACATTGTATGTATTTACTTATAAGTGGACACTATCCATAAATTACAGGAAAACCACAATTTACAGACATAAAGATGCCAAGTAACAAGGAGACCCCAAGGGAGGATGCTTGAATCTCCCTCAGAAGGGGGAATAAACTAGACATGTGAAATAAATGGAAGGAATGACCTAGGTGGGATAGGGGGTGGGGAAGGGAGCAGGTGGGGACCACATGTGGGAAAAGGGAGTGTCTAGGAGAGAGAATAGAAATTGGTGAAGGGAGATTTCTAGGACATGTGAAGCTCCCAGGAGTCTATGGGAGGATCACCCAAGCTGAGACTCCTAGCAACTGGGAATATGAAGCCTGAACTTGCCACCTCTTATAGCCAGGTGGAACATCCAGTGGAGGGAGAAGGCACCAAACCACCCACGAAACCTTTGGCCCAAAATTTGTCCTGCCTACAGGATGTGTAGGGATAAAGATGGAACACAGATTAAGGGAATGGTCAACCTGTGACTGGCCCACCTTGAGATCAACACTATGGGAGAGAGCCAACTCCTAATCCTATTAATGATATTCTGATATGATTGCAGATAGAGCTTCATGTTGTAAATCAAACAATATATTGGTTGGTTACTTATACATGCTTTGTGCCACTATTGCTGCAGCACATTTTGCAATCTGGTTATTATTAAGACTGAAGGGGTTTTACTAGGTTGGTGTGTAACTTTCTTTTTAGATAGTGTGCATGGTACCTTCCAGTACCATTAACTCTGATCCACAGAGGTGAAGGCTCTAAATAGTCAGTTGCTTCTATTCTCTGCATTCAGTGTGTTTTGAAAATGTTTTATTCAGAAACAGAGTCTTATCACCAGTTTGTGGAGAGCAAACAAAATCCTTGAAAATACCTTTGTAGCTTCCTATAGAATCCCTTTGACCAACAACTCAATCAGATGTAGTAAATATGGTGATTAGAAATTTAATTAGGGGCTATCCCTGTTATTTGGAAATTTCATTGTTTTGCATTTATATGTATATATATTTAAGACTCTCTTATGGAATTAAATTTCCATATGACCACCTAAAAATTCCTTATTTTTTAGTTGTCCCTACCTCAGTTTCTTGATCCCCTTCTTCCTCCCTTTCAGCCCCCCTCATCCATCCATAATAATCTATTTTCCTTCCTAGGGAAATCCATCTTTTCCATACTCTATACCTAACCTCTGTGGTTATATGGATTATGGGATGCTTATTAATGACTTGATACCTAAAATTCACATATAAGAAATAAAAAATCATGTATTTCTCTCTTGGTTTTTTTTACCTAACTTAGAAGGACTTTTTCCTCATTTTATCATTTTTCAGCAAATTTCACTGCTTTTAATAGCTGGATAATGTTCTATTAGGTAAACGTAGCACATCTTCTTTACCCATCTGTTGATAGATATCTAGGTTGTTAACAATTTCTGGATACTATGAATAAGCAGTGTCTCTATAGTAGCTTGAAGTGTCCTCTGGGTATATGTTGAATAGTGGTATAGTTGCATCTTGAAGTAGATTTATTCCCAACAGGTCGAGGAACCACAATACTGATTTCCACGGTGGATGTACCAGTTTGTGCTCTCAAAAGCTATGCATGATTTTTCTTACTTCTCATCCTTACCAACATGTAGGATAATTTGTATTGTCATTTGTATTATTTATCTTGGTTATTCTATCTGGTATAAGCTTAAATTTCAAAGTACCTTCAATTTGTGTTACATTGATGAGTAGGGATTTTGCCCAGTTCTTTAAATGTTTCTCAGTCATTTGATTTTCCTCTTTAGAGACTTCTCTGCTTAGGTTTGCCCCCACAGTTTTAAATTGTTTTGTTTTGTTGATGTAAAGGCTTTTGAATTCTTTATATATGTATGATATTAGACCTGTACTGGTTAGTTTCTGTCAACATGACACAAGCTAGAGTCATTACAGAAGAAGGAGGCCCAGTAGAGGAAATGCCTCTATAAGATCTATCACAGTGTGTAAGGCATTTTCTCAATTAGTGATCAATGAGGGAGGGTACAGCCTATTATGGGTGGCACCATTCCTGGTTGGTGGTCCTGGGTTTTATACAAAAGCAGGATTAACAAGCCAGGGGAATCAAACCAGAAAATATCACCTCTCCATATACTCGGTGACAGCTCCTGTCTCCAGGATCCTGCCCTATTTGCGTTCCTGTCCTGACTTCTTTGGGCATGAACAGCAATGTAGAAGTGTAAACTGAATAAACCCTTTCTCCTAGGATCTTTCTCTACTGTGGTGATACAGATATAGGCCAGGTTATACCATATTCAAAATAGATAAAGGCAGTTTATTAGGAGACAGCCGTAGGGTATTTAGCAAGCAAGATCTCAACTACCTTTAGAGGCAACCCAGAATTTATAAGTATGTGACCATGAGCAGCAGATTGACAGATGTACATATGAAGCAATGTATATCTGTTGCAGACATGAAGATAAGTCATAAGGCTTTGCTTGACAAAGTTTCAGAGACCTCTGACTGTCCATCATGATCTCTAGATATCCAGAGCAGCTATTGAGGCTTTGATTGACAAATTTCCAAAGATTTCTATCTGATCATCACTGCCCTTAAATATGGTCCACATGTAATTTTGTTGAAAAATCTGCCTTTTTTTCCTGAAGATTTTTTCTCCTTATTTCTCAGCCCTAAGGAAATTCATACAGGGAAAACTTTTTCCCACAGACAATGTTGAAAGAGTGCGCTGGCCCAAAGCTTGAGACAATGATAGAGTTTTCTGCTCTGACTGTGAGCAGCCAAGGAGAAACTACATGAAACAAAGTTAAGACCTTAATATAACAGTATCTGGCTAGATACTGTTACCTGTAGAAAAGTTTCTTTAGAATCTGCTTTGAGAGCAATAGAAGGTGGGCTTGGAACATCATGCTTTACAGATATTTTACAATAAAGGCCTCCTTTGTAGTTAGCCTAGGCTTGGATAGCACACCTGTTGGTTTGGGACTGGGAATAAGTCAAGTTTTTTCTTTATTAGAAAAAATTTAGCTCAAGCTATTTTCCTATGACCATCGTGTAAACACAGTGGCTTTAGCCCAGGGAAATTTATGATCAACCTTTCCAGAGTATTGCTTCAGAAATAATAATCAGGGCCTCGATTTATTTATTTAATTTGTACAGTATTTTGCTGGCATGTTCCTGCATGCCAGAAGAGGACACCAGATCTCATTATAGATGGCTGTGAGCCACCATGTGGTCGACTGGAATTTGAACTCAGGACCTCTGGAAAAGCAGTCAGTGCTCTTAACCTCTGAGCCATCTTTCCATCCTATTGGGACTTTAGGTGAGAGAAGCATGGGAGAATGGGGAAATGCCAAGGGCCACCCTGTTAAGGGAGCTCACTAGGCATGTGGGCTGTCTAGGAGGTGATCTGGTGTTTGCAAGGTCTTATACCATGATGTACCCCAAAACTGCTTCCAGCCTCTGACTTGCTGTCAGGAGCCATTGACTTGGGAAAGTCTAGGAGGCATGAGAGATCTCTGGAGGTGATCTGATATTTGCAAGGTCTGTATTGTGATGTACCCCATAACTGCCTCCAACCTCTGACTACCCTGTCAATTGTGCACTACTGCATCTCTCTGAAATCTGGCATTAGAGCCAGGCATAGTGGCGCATGCCTTTAATCCCAGCACCCAGGGAGGCAGAGGCAGGTGAATCACTGTGAGTCCAAGGCCAGCTTGGTCTACAAAGTGAGTCCAGGACAGCCAGGACTACATTCATGGCCAGCCCGGTCTACAAAGCGAGTCCAGGATAGCCAAGATTACACAGAGAAACCCTGTCTCGAAAAACCAAAAGTAAATACATCTGGCATTGGTGTGAATTGTTATTTTCTGGATACTGACCAGCTATGATTGAGCAAACTTCCTAGAGGATCTTAATGAAGATGCACTTTTTGTTATTCAGATGAATTAATCCCCGATTATGGAATTCCTGATTTGACTCAAATAGTTTTAAAAGATAAAGTTAATTTATGGCTGCAATAAATACCATTGCTGACCTCCAGGTGCCTCACTTAGGATAGTCTACCAGCAGATTTGTGGCTTCAGATAAGCCTCCACCGCAGATGGCATCACGAATCCTGGTATTTGACCATAAATATAGCCAAAGTTGTTTAAACTCCATGTGAACCTATATGGAATGAAGTTACCTTGAGATGTCTGAATTTACTCTGTTTCTTAGAATGAAAGACTGACAAAATTATTGTCCTGAGCACATAATGAACTAAGAGATAGCTGGATAATGTATAGTCAGGTCAATCCTAACTGATAAGTTGTATGCTCTTGTAAGTTTCAGACCCTATTAATCTTAGAACTTGTCAACCTTTGTCATTCTGAACTCACCATGAACTTACATAATGGATACATAGATAAGAAATGTTTAACTTAAAAGCATGTAACCTGTTGTATTTTAGAATTCATCTGCTTTTGTGATTAATTGTACTCTTCTGACTATGAGGTAATTCCCTTTTCTCAGAAGCATAAATATGGGCTACAATAAATGTGAGCAGGAGAGCAAAGGAGAAAATGAGGGAGAACAAAGGAGAAAATGAAGGAGAAAATTGTGGAGAAACTTGGGGAGAACAGAGGAGGAAAGATTGAGCAGCTTAACTTCAGTTGAAGTTAAGACACCTGACTTCATCCACCTTTTCTCCTGGTCCTCTTCTTTTGAACGTATGTGTGTGAGTGGTTGATTTTCTATCTCTCTCTCTCTCTTACTTCTTATTTCTCTATAGATTCGCAAATAAGTTAGCAAACTCAAGGGCATCGGCCTTCTACGGCTAATAAGCCTAAGTTTACACCAACTTATTGGAGATCTCTGCAAAGAGGCCTATCTACAGATCAAAGAGCCTCCTTTTATGACCCCCATGCAGTTTCTAGCCAGAAGCCACTTTTACAGCCTCAGCCGTAGGAAAAAGATGGTCAGTTTAAGTTCTCCTCAGCCGCAGTACAGCCAGTCCCTAAAGAAGAAACCTTGGGCTCTTTTCCCCTCTTTTCTTTTTCTTCTTTCAATCCTGATCGGTTGCCTGAGCCATCAGCTCTGGCCACCCAAGAGATAAAGTGAACTAGAAGGGCATCTGCATCCAACTCCAGAGAAACTACCCTGGACCCTCTCCAGAGCACTAGCCGGGCATTAACAGGGAAATAGAAGGATCCAGAGGGTCCTAGAAACCTACAAGAAGAACATTATGATGGGTGGATCTGGGCCAAGGGGTCCTGCTCAAACTATGGCAAAAGAATGATAATTGTTTTTGTTACAGTTGTATTTTAAATTAGCCAGCCAACTCCCTGTTAAACATGTAAAATTCTTTTTTTTTTTTTAAGATTTCTTTATTTATTATGTATACAGTATCCTTCCTGCAAGCCAGAAGAGGACACCAGATCTCATTATAGACGGTTGTGAGCCACCATGTGGTTGCTGGGAATTGAACTCATGACCTTTGGAAGAGCAGTTGGTGCTCTTAACCTCTGAGCCATCTCTCCAGCCCCACATGTAAAATTCTTGCTAATATAAAACACATCCAGGTAATTTATGGTTTTCATAGTGTCTCTAATAAATACTTAAGAGTAAAAAAAAAAAAAAAAAAAAAAAAAAAAAAAAAAAAAAAAAAAAAAAACCCTCTGGCATGAGCCAAGGACAACATGGGAAGTAAACTTCAAACCCTCACCCAGATTTAGCCGATGGACAGGACATTCTCCACCGTTGAGTGGAGAATGGGGACTGACTTTCACATGAGCTCTGGTGCCCCATTTTTGACCACATCCCCTCTATGGGGAGGCCTGGTGGCACTCAGAGGAAGGATAGCAGCCTACCAAGAAGAGACTTGATACCCTATGAGCATATACAGGGGGAGAAGGTCCCCCCTAGTCACAGACATAGGGTAGGGGAGTAGGAGGAAAGCAGGAGGGAGGGAGGGAGGAATGGGAGGATACAAGGAACGGGCTAACAATTGAGATGTAATATGAATAAATTAATAAAATATTAAAAATTTAAAAATAGGATCCAAGATGGCAGTGAGCAGTGTGGACTGTGTTTGGAGGCTCCAGTGAACAATTCAGAAAATTGCACAGATTTCTGAGCCAGGAATACCGAGGTCCCCATACCATGGCAGCCAGAGTACTCCACGGTTCAGAGGGACCAGGGTACAGAGGACCTGCGTGCCCCTGCACATGGAAGGAGATTGGATTTTCTCGGATCGGAGTAGCAGCGGCAGCGGCACCAGTGGCACCAACATCAGCAGCGGCGGTGGCTGAGGTTTGCAGCTCATAGCCTTCCGGTGGAAGCGATTGGTGTGGTGGCCGGTGGGAGTTGCTGCGGGAGAGGGGACTCTGGGCAGGATTTGGGTTGCGTAGTGCCTTGGGACTCAGACTGAACTCGGTGGACAGCTCGGCCCCAGAGTCCTGGATTCTGGCTCAACCCAGTAAGCAATTCTGCCCAAGGCACTAACTCAACACAGCCACAGCTCCCCTGCTGTGACCCAGGTTGGGCAGAACACTCAGTTCCACCGGCTCTAAGACTCAGATTGGACACAGTGTGCAGTTTGAATCCAGAAGTCCTGGCTGAGCTTGGTGGACAGTTCGGGCCCTGAGTCAATAACTGACCATATCATGCACTTTGAGCGAAAAGCCCCTAGCTGAGCTTGGTGTGTAGTCCCAGCCCAAAAATTCTGGCTGGACCCTGGGTGCATTTTGGGCCCAGAATCCCTAGCTGAGCTTGGAGGAAGGTTCAGGCCCTGAGAATCTAGCTGAGTTTGGCCCGTGGTTCAGGCCCAGTGGTCCTGGCTGGACTGGGCAGGGGACACAGAAGGCTTTGGATTCCTTGGCCCAACCCAATGCTCATTCAGAGACCCAGAACGAGTGCAGGACCCACAGCACAGGGGAGCTGAAGATCACTGGCTGTGAGAGTCCAAAACAACAGGGCTAACCTCCTAACATCCACACCAGTGAAGCATTAGAGCTCCCAGCCTAGGGAAATCATGAGAAAACAAGTGAATCTATCATCAGACTCCCTCCATCCAATTCTGGAAGCTACCCAACAAAAACAGAGACGGCAAGATGTCTAAAGGACAGCGAAAAAGCATACGCAAAAAAAACCCCAAAACAACATGGTGTCTCCAGTTTCCAGCTATCCCAAAGAAAACAACCCAGAAGACTCAAATACAATGGAAATACAAGAAAAAGACCTCAAATCCTTAGTAATGAGGATGATAATGGAGGAAACAAATAAAATTTGTAATCAAAAACAGGAAGACGCAGCCAAACAGGTGAGAGACATAAAAGAAGCACATAGAGTGGAACTGGAAAAATTGCAGGAAAATGCAAACAACCAGATGAAAGAAATAAATAAAATGGTTCAAGCTCTGAAGTACTATAAAAAGGCAATGGAAGAAACTCAGGAATATACAATCAGATGAAAGAATTAAAAAAAAAAATCAGTTCAAGATCTGAAAATGAAAATGGATTCAATGATAAACACACAGACAGGAGAAAAACGAGAACGTGAGGCCTCAGAGAAGAAGGCAAGCAACACAGAGGTGAGCTTTTCTAACAGAATCCAAGAGATGGAAGAACGAATCTCAGGTCTAGAAGATACAATCAAAGATATTGATACAACCATTAAAGAAAATGCCAAATCTGGAAAACTCCTGACACAAAACATCCAAGAGATTAAGGACACCATGAAAAGAAGAAATTTGAGGATAATAGGCATTGAAGAAAGAGAAGATATCAGATTCCAAGGTCCAGAAACTATTCTCAACAAAATCATAGAAGAAAATTTCCCCAATCTAAAGAAAGAGATGCCTATAAACATACAAGAGGCCTAAAAAACACGAAATAGAATTGACTAGAAAAGAAAAACTGCCCGCCACATAATAATCAAAACACAAAACATACAGAACAAAGAAAAATATTAAAAGCTGCAAGGGAAAAGGGCCAAATAACATTTAATGGCAAACCTATTAGAATTACACCCGACTTCTCAGCAGAGACCATAAATGCCAGAAGGGTCTGGACAGAGATCCTGTAAACCCTAAGAGACCACAGATGCCAGGCCAGACTACTTTACCCAGCAAAACTATCATAACCATTGATGGAGAAAACAAAATATTCCATGCCAAAAACAAATTCAAACAGTACCTATCCACAAATCCAGCTTTACAGAAGATACTAGAAGGAAAACTCCATCCCAAAGGGTCAAGCTACTAGATAACTATCCCATGGCAAAAACACAACTACACAAATGCTCGACTAGAACCAACATCAAAATTAAGACTCTTAAGAGTCACTGGTCATTAATATCTCTCAACATCAATGGTCTCAATTCTCCAATAAAAAGACACAGACTAACTGAATGGGTGCATAAACAAGATCCAACATTCTTCTGCATTCAAGAAACACATCTCACCCATAGCGATAGGTATTACCTCAGGGTAAAAGGTTGGAAAAAAATATTCCAAGCAAATGGTCACAAGAAGCAAGCAGGCATAGCCATTTTAATTTTGAACAAAATAGACTTTCAACCAAAATTAATCAAAAGGGATGAGGAAGGACACTTCATACTCATCAAAGGTAAAGTCAACCAAGATGACATCACAATTCTGAACATCTATGCTCCCAATACAAGGGCACCCACATTTGTAAAAGATCTGCTAAAAAGGATTAAACCACACATCGATCCCCACAGAATAATAGTAAGAGACTTCAACATCCCACTCTCACTGAAGGATAAGTCATTGAAACAGAAACTAAGCCGAGAAATAACATCATTAACCAATGCCATGGATCATATGGATCTAACAGATATCTATAGAACCTTTCACCCAAACAAGAAAGAATATACCTTCTTCTCTGCAACCCATGGAACCTTCTCCAAAATTGATCACATCATAGGTCACAAAGCAAGCCTCAATAGATACAAGAGGATTGAAATAATACCTTGTACCCTATCAGATCACCATGCTCTTAGGCTGCAATTCAACAACAACAGAAATAACAAAAAGCCTACACGTACGTGGAAATTAAACAACTCTCTGCTAAATGACACCTGGGTCAGGGAAGAAATAAAGAAAGAAATCAAGGAGTTTCTGAAATTCAATGAAAATGAAGGACCAACATACACAAATTTGTGGGATACATGGAAAGCAGTCCTAAGAGGGAAATTCATAGCACTAAGTGCCTTAAAAAGAAATTGGAAACATCGCACATAAGCATCTTAACGACACAACTGGAAGCCCTAGAAAAAAAAAGAAGCAGAAAGACCCAAAAGGAGTAGATGTCTGGAAATAATCAAACTCAGGGCTGAAATTAACAAATTAGAAACTAAGAAAACAGTCCAAAGAATCAAGAAAACCAAGAGCTGGTTCTTTGAGAAAATCAACAAGATAGACAGACCATTAGCCAAACTAACTAAAAGGGAGAGAGACAATATTGAAATAAAGAAAATCAGAAATGAAATGGGAGACATAACAACAGACACTGAAGAAATACAAATAATCATAAGATCCTACTTTGAAGACATATATGCTACAAAATTTGAAAATCTAAGAGAAATGGATGATTTTTTTTGATCAATTTCACTTGCCAAAGTTGAGTGAAGAACAGATAAACAAGCTAAATAGTCCCATTTTCCCTACAGAAATAGAAGCAATCATTGATAGTATCCCAACCAAAAAAAGCCCAGGGCCAGATGGTTTCAGTGCAGAATTCTACCAGACCTTCAAGGGCGAGCTAATACCGACACTCTTCAAGCTACTCCAAAAGATAGAAATGGATGGGACATTACCAAATTCATTCTATGAGGCCATAGTCTCATTGATACCTAAACCTCACAAAGACTCAACAAAGAAAGAGAATTTCAGACCAATTTCTCTTATGAACATAGATGCAAAAATACTAAATAAAATACTTGCAAAATGAATACAAGAACACATCAAAGATATCATTCATCATGACCAAGTAGGCTTCATTCCAGGCATGCAGGGATGGTTTAATATATGGAAATCCATCAATGTAATCCACTATATAAACAAACTGAAAATAAAAAATCCACATGATCATCTCCTTAGATGCAGAGAAAGCATTTGATAAAGTCCAACACCCATTCATGTTTAAAGTTTTAGAGAGATCGGGGATACAAGGCACTTTCCTCAACATAATAAGGGCTATATACAGCAAGCCAATAGCCAAATTCAAAGTAAGTGGTGAGATACTCAAGGAAATTCCTCTATAATCGGGAACAAGGCAAGGCTGCCCACCCTCTCCATATCTCTTCAATATAGTACTCGAAGTTCTAGCCAGAGCAATAAGACAACAAAAGGAGATCAAGGGTATCCAAATGGGAAAGGAGGAAGTCAAATTATCATTCTTTGCATATGATATGATAGTGTATATAAGTGACCTTCAAAATTCCTCCAGAGAACTCCTAAAGCTGATAAACACCTTCAGCAAATTGGATGGATACAAAATTAACTCAGAAAAGTCTGTAGCCTTCCTATACACAAATGACAAGCTTGCAGAGGAAGAAATTAGGAAAGCCACACCCTTCACATTAGCCACAAGCAATATAAAATATTTAGGAGTTACTCTAACTAAGCAAGTGAAGGACTTGTTTGAAAAAAATTTCAAAACTCTGAAGAAAGAGATTGAAGATGACCTGAGAAGATGGAATGATCTTCCTTGCTCATGGATCGGGAGAATTAACATAGTAAAAATGGCCATCCTACCAAAAGCAATCTACAGATTCAATGCAATCCCTATCAAAATACCTACAAAATTTTTAAAAGACATTGAAAGTTCAATTCTAAACTTCATATGGAAAAACAAAAAACCCAGAATAGCTAAAACAATCTTGTACAATAAAAGGTGCTCCGGAGGAATCTCCATACCTGATCTCAAACTGTACTATAAAGCAATAGTAATTAAAACAGCATGGTACTGGCACAGCAACAGGCTGGTTGATCAGTGGAATCGAATCGAAGACCCAGATATGAATCCACACACATATGGTCACTTGATTTTTGACAAAGAAGCCAAATCCATTCAATGGAAAAAGGATAGCATCTTCAACAAATGGTGCTGGTCTAACTGGAGGTCTATTTGTAAAAAAATGCAACTGGACCCATATTTGTCACCTTGCACAAAACTCAAATCCAAGTGGATTAAAGACCTCAACATACAACAAGAGACACTAAGTCACTTAGAGGAAAATGTGGGGAAGAGCCTGGAACAGAACACCAACGGCCCAGGCCTTAATGTCAATCATTAATAAATGGGACCTCATGAGGCTGAGAAGCTTCTGTAAGGCAGGAGACACTGTCAAGAGAACAAAGTGACAGCCTACAGACTGGGAAAAGATCTTCACCAACCCTACATCTGACAAAGGTCTAATATCCAAAATATATAAAGAACTCAAGAAATTAAACACCACCAAACCAAATAACCCAATTGAGAAATGGGGCTTGGAACTAAACAGAGAATTCTCAACAGAGGAATATCAAATGGCTGAGAAACACTTCAAGAAATGCTCAACCTCCTTAAGTCATCAGGGAAATGCAAATCAAAACAACTCGGAGATTCCATCTTACACCCATCAGAATGGCTAAGATCAAAAATTCAAGCGACACCACATGCTGGCGAAGATGTGGGGAGAGAGGAACACTCCTTCATTGCTCTTGGGAATGCAAACTAGTACAGCCACTTTGGAAATCTATCTGGTGCTATCTCAGAAAAATGGGAATAGGACTTCCTCAAGACCCAGCTATTCCATTCCTTGGAATATACCCAGAAGATTCTCCAGCACACAACAAGAAAATTTGCTCAACCATGTTCATAGCAGCCTTATTCCTAATAGCCACAACATGGAAGCAGCCTAAGTGTCCCTCAGTAGAAGAGTGGATAAAGAAACTGTGGTACATATACACTATGGAATACTACTCAGCTATTAAAAACAAGGAATTCCCGAAATTTGTGGAAATTGGATTGAGCTAGAAATGATCATAATGAGCGAGTAAACTCAGAAGCAGAAAGAATCAAATCGTAAATACTCACTTATATCTGCATACTAGCCCAAGGGGCATGTCCCACGAAAGCCTTCACTTACCAGGAAACTGGGACAGAGGTGAGGACATCATATTGGGACTCTAAATGAGAGAAGCATGGGAGAATAGCAAAATAAAAGGATCCAGAGAGTCCTAGAAACCTACAAGTAGAACATGATAGGCAGATTTGGGTCCAGGGGTCCCACTTAAACTAAGGCACCAGCCATGGACAATACAGGAGGTAAACTTTAAACCCCTACCCAGATCTAGCCAATGGTCAGAACATTCTCCACAGTTGAGTGGAGAATGTGATATGACTTTCTCACGTACTCTGGTGCCTCACATTTGACCATATCCCCTGGAGGGGGAGACCTGATGGCACTTAGAGGAAGGACAGCAGGTTTCCAAGAAGAGACTTGATACCCTATGAGCATATACAGGGGGAGGTAATCCCCCTCAGGAACAGTCATAGAAGAGGGGAATAATGGGAAAATGGGGGGAGGAGGGAAGAATGGGAGGATACAAGGGATGGGATAAACATTGAGATGTAACAAGAATAAATTTATAAAAACAACAAAAAAAAGAAAGTTCGATTTTTTTCCCCATGGTATCTGAAATAATACAATACTTTCAAGGCTTGCACTGAAATAAACTACATTCCCAGCATCACTTCCTGATTTCTATTGATAATACAGTTGCATCACCTTACTTCTGTGTGCTCTGTAAAGTAGATTACTTTTCCCAAATGTGTTTGGAGGAGATGCCATTTTCTTAATTTTAGCCAAAGAGCTGTTAAGTTTTAGATGAGAGCTGAGTGACTCAAGTACGCGTGGAAGCCACCTCAAATATTTTGGAAGCAGGAAGGATACCTTGGGGAATTAAAAAAAAATTTTTTTTTTGCCTCTCTTAAATGGGATATTATTATTGTTGTTACTTTTGTTTACAAGGCTAGCGATCAGTTAGTCCACATGAATAGTTATGGCCTGGGGAAAATAACTCATGGGAAATGCAGAGCTCAGCTATTATTGCATTACTGTTCTGGAATTCAGGAAGTTCACTTTACCATTTGATGGTACCAGTTTGTAACAAGCACAAGTCAGAACTGCCTTCTCCCGATGACATGATAATTATAAATCTGAAGGGAGATAAGCTGATGACATATCTTCCTTATAACTACATTTTACGGCTTAATTCAGCCTAGATGATTTTCAAAGGAGCAGCCAGGTGAGTGTTTCTTTTCATTAATAGTGAGAGCTCTAAGCAGGTGGTAGAATGAAGCAAGATTTTGCGTAAGAAATGATTAGAGAATTCTATGCTTAAAATATTACTTTTGAGATGTACTGTGTACCAAGCATACAGCAGATGCTTGTAGACATAAAGATATCAGTGTAATGATTAATAAAAGAACATAGATTTCACTTAATATGATATATTTTATATGTTACACTAGAAGGGGCCTTTCTGGAAAGAGGGTTAACCTAGCAGAAGTGTGGATAGAGAGACAGGACAGGTTAAAAGTGTGAAGACGATCAATGGGTGCCATCTCTTGAATGATAATTCATGAAACCCTCACCTTTTACAATTAATGTACATTCATATGTATGTAAAGAGTAGCTCTAAATGCAATATTTTAGAGAGCCTATCTGAAACAAGATGCTTCTGAATGTGTACTCTAATAATTGCATGAACATGATTCCATCTAGGTATTGCCAACTCTCTTAGTTTTACATCCCTGTAGCAAAACACCTGAATTAACTTAGAGAGTGAAAAACAAAGAACAGATATTTATTGGTTTGTAGGAGTACATTTATAATATTAAGACACTTTTAAGTTGTATTTTGCATCCAATCATTTTACTCCATTTCTCAAGTACTGGCTGGATGCCTTTAAATATATAAAACTAAAGCTAAGAATATTCAAGTGTTAAATAATTTATACCTTATGGGTAGTTTTCTATTTTGTTAACTTTGCATGCATTAGTAAATCTTTGGAAATTTTAATACATGGCTTAGTAAAACATAAGACATTCTTAACATTATATAATAAGTTTTGAAAATCTTTTAGATTTGATAATTCTACTGCAATAATTTCTAATAAAGTAGATTTTTGGAGGATTTCAAATGCAATTGGAAATCTTTATTATTTATTATTTATTATTTATTAAATTCTTTAAAAATTATTCTTACAAAATAAAAACTATGTAATTTTCAGTATGTATGTGACTGTTACTGCTAAAATAAAATCAGATTCAATATTTCTATTTTTTAAATTGAACCGTGCAACATTGTTACAATATAATTTTGAATAAACTTTTCATTAGCTATGAGAAACATACTTTCAATTCTTGAGTAGTATAATGCTAATTGAGGTCAAAATCCTGAAAGTTTCCTCTAATAATTATAAAATACAATTGCTTATTAAAATATGCATTCACAATGAAATGCAAAGTAAATTTAAATTTAGGTGATGAATATCACAGGTTCATTTTTCTTTTGCTCAAATATCAATTACTAATGTATATAAGGAAAAAATGGAAAATGAAGGCGGGTATTGTAGCACACACTATTTTCCCAGTACTTTCAAGGCTAAAGCAAGAGAATCCTGAATTGATTGAAGTCAGTCCTAATTTCAGGTTGAGCTACCTAGTTCTCTTTGTCTTACACACACACACACACACACACACACACACACACATGTCCAAACACACATAGGCATGCACACATGCACACACAGACACACATACAAACATAGTAAAATTTAACTGAAAAACATAATGTAGAATTATGAAATTATTGCCTTTTAACAAATAGTACAATATAACACCAGTTAATATCATTAATTATGGGCAACACAGCATTAGCACCATAGAAAACAAATGATAGAAACATGAGTGCATGATTGCAAACATTACAGATTTTTCAGTTTATTTTGAGTAATCAACATTAAATATCTGCACTAGTACACCATGCAGGAACTGCATATCTAATCATGTCAACTGGATGACAGAAGTCACTTCTGGATTTTCCTTAAAGTTCATTTTATTAAATAATAACATTTTATATAACTCTTAGTTTTTCACCCAATGCTGTAAAGATGTAAGTGTAAGGAGCAGAGTACCAGGGCACAAGTATCTGATCAGGGAATTGGAAATGACAGAACTCCTCAGGCAGGGAGAGGGGGGGCGGAAATACAGGATTTGAAAGGATGGTCAAGGTGAGTAGCAGGATACAATGCAACAGATAGGGAAAATGAGTAGGTTCTTAGGTAAGGTGGGGGCGGGGAATAAATACAGAGGAAGGACGTAGGTAAGTAAAATTAAAACATGGATGGCAGAAACAGCCATAAGGAATCATGCTGTTAATGGTTTACACTCCATTCTATATCCCCAAAAAGTAAAAAAAAAAAAAAAAAAAAAATAGAGTTCGTCTTTATAACTAGGAGTTAGTTCCTTAATCTTGAGTTAGGGTTCACAAAGAGTTTAAATATTATAGGAACAGACTAGAAACAGTCTAGGTCCATTTATAACCATAATTAATGTACATACAATTAATAGTTTTGGAAAGCACACTAATGGTCTGCAACTGTATCTATGTCTATAATTCTAGATTCTGGGCATGTAAGATTTTGAAGAAAAAGAAATGACAAATATGAACTGAGAGACATTTTCTGATTAAAATAAGGAGATTATAATGAGTAATAACTGTGATTCCATTAGAAATATGAGTCGATACTTGAATAATTGCGAAACAGAGCACAGCAAATTACAGAATTTTAGACTGACTCACCTCATATTTTTGATTCCTTTAGTGATTTCTCACCAGACTGAAGTAGTTCTCTTCAGCTGTGCAAATGTGATTGGTATTCTGGGCTCACCTCTAAACTCTAGGTGTTAGCGATAAAATGAAGCAACTTAAATAAATAGGCAGGAGACTCAGGTTCAATACAGGCACACAAATTGTACATTGTGTATAGATATGACTCTGTGTGTGTGTGTGTGTGTAGGGTGTGATGTCCAGTCTGGAACACTATGGGTTAAAGAGACAGATTAATCAAAAATTAGTTGGAAAAATAAAAATGATTTAGATATACTGTCTATTGAATTACAACTTTCATGTATACTCTATTTTTCAGATATAAAAAATATTCTTCCACTATGCCCTTAATATGAATAAATTTTTCACCTATGACTTCATTCAGGAATGTCTTTTATTTCCAAGCTGGACTTGGAGTCATAGCCAATATGTTTCTATTTTTATTCTATACTTTCATAACTCTAGGTCAGAGACCTAAACCTACAGAATTGATCTCTTGTCAACTGACTTTCATTCACATAATGATGGTCCTCACTGGAGGGGACATTTGGCTTAGAGACATATTTGAGTCACTGAACATGGAGAATGATTTCAAATGTAAAGTAACTTTCTACATACACAGGGTGATGAGAGGCCTCTCCATCTGCTTCACCTGCCTCCTGAGTGTGTCCCAGGCTGTCACTATCAGCCCTAGCACCTCCTTGTTGGCAAAATTTAAACAGAAACTAAAAAAATACATGATCAATGCTTTCTTCTATATTTGGCTTTTCAACTTGTCTTTCAGTAGTAGCCTCATCGTCTATGTTGGTGGATATAACAACATGAATGCTACCAACCAGATGAAGATCACTAAATCCTGTGCATACTTCCCCATGAACTACATCATCAGGGGACTGATTTTAACAGTGGCAACCTCCAGAGATGTGTTCCTTGTAGGAGTCATGGTGACCACAAGCACATACATGGTGATTGTCTTGTTCAGGCATCACAGGCAATACAAGCATCTTCACAGCATCAGCCACCTTAGAGCATCCCCCGAGAAACGGGCCACCCAGACCATCTTGCTGCTGGTGGTTTTCTTTGTGGTCATGTACTGGGTGGACTTCACCATCTCATCCACCTCATTCCTGCTATGGATGTACGACCCAGTCCTCCTGACTGTTCAGAAATTTGTGATGAATGTTTATCCTACAATTACTCCTTTGCTACAAATCAGTTCTGATAAGAGGATAATCAATGTGCTGAAAATCTTGCATTCAAAGTGGCACTAGATTGTTTTAAATGATGTTTTTCTCTTTAAAAAATGATTCATTTATTTTTATGTGTACAAGAGTTGTGCCACCATGAATCCATGGGTGTATATGATATGTTGGGGTAGCCCTACTAATTGTTTGTTCATTTGTTTTTCTAAATTACAGATTCTTCTTAAATTTCAATTTTTCAAATAGGAAAGTGAGTTTCTTTATATTATTTTTCAAATGTGGTATTACATATATACATACTTTTGGCATTTCTGCAACCAAGTACCATACAATTCTTAAATCCATTATAAATCATAAGTTGCTATTTCCACATGAGTTCTGTTTCTCCTTTTTACTTTATATCATAAATGTATCCTTGATGCTGAGGTTACTCAAAAGAAGCTCCTTGATAATAATCACTTTTTAAGTCTTTCTATCAAAAACAATTTAGTCTACTCTTAGTCATCAGAAGTAGTTTCAATTATAGTTTTATTTCTGCTTAGTATTAAAATTTGTCTAGATCTTAAAAATTTTATGAATTTATTTTATTTTTATTAAATATTTTTCATTTTTTACATATACATTTATATTACACACATATACAATAAACTACCTACAACAAGAAGAACCATGACATAGTCAGGTTCTTCTTATATAAATGTTACATTCTTGGTGTTTTGGCTATTTTTATTTGGCAGCCTTGAAGAAAACATCTTTCCTATCTCGGTGTGTCTAAAATTCTGAATGTAAGTCAATATCTATCTTATCTCATCATTATAAATTTAAAACATCTTTCTAGACCTAAAAACATCTTAATCACTAAGCAACTAAGCTTAGTTGTAAAACTAAACTATCTTGTCTTCAACCCCATCAGTGACTTGAGAAGGAACAAAATTGATTACTTGAGTATACAGGAGTACAAGTTAGTAGCTTTCCAAATGAGAAGTTAAAAGAGACAGAGACAGTTTGCCACCTGAATAGTCACCCAAAACTCTTTATAATGTTGGAGCATTATCTTCATCCATCAGGTCCAATATATCTGACATATTTGTGGGCAGAACTATGGAGGACTTGCTTACCCTGTGTTAGTAAAGTTGGGTTTTCAACGCTGCCTGCATCCAAGCTTGGCCCTTTTTAGGCAGAATTCATTTTGCCCAGAGCCTTGATTACCACATTTGAGGCTATGTCCATAAGGAGGTTATATGATGTTCATCATCCTCTTTGAGGTAGGGTGGATGTTGCCAGGAGTTAACATGTCTCATTGTCAGTGAATCTTTAAAATAATAAAAACATTTTTAAATGCCATATTCTGTATGTCTCTATGGTTTTTGAAGACCTTATCTAACTATTTACCCTATCTCTCTATAAATCATACCTATTTGTTGCATGTAAGATGTATATTATTGTGATAAAAATACACTAGTAATTGATATGAACACGATTTGATCCACTAACAATTAACTTGCTCCTTTCATAATATCTGACCTCTAACTATTAAGTCTCATCTGTACTGCCTATAACTTCTTCCTCTGTAGACTGGCAAGGCTGCCATGCCAGGGGTAAGTGATCAAAGTTTGGTGGCCAGAGTGCATGTCCAAAGTAGTCCCTACTCTCCACATTTTTGGACCCACAAGTAGACTGTGCTACTACATCTGAGCAGAGGGTCTAGGTCCACATCACATATGGTTCTTGGTTGATGTTTCAGTCTCTGTATTGTAGTGTAGTTATCCTGTATTATGTGCCTAATATCTGCATATGAGTGAGTATATACCATGCGTGTCTTTCTGGGTCTGGGTTACCTCACTCAGGATGATCATTTCTAGCTCCAACCATTTGCTTGCAAGCTTCAAGATTTCCTTGTTTTTAATAGCTGAGAAGTATGCCATTGTGTAATTGTACCACAGTTTCCTTATCCATTTTCTGGTTGAGGGACATTTAGGTTGTTTCCAGACTCTGGCCATTACAAACAAAGCTACTATGAACATAGTTGAGCAAATATCTCTGTTGTGTGGTGGAGCATCTTTGAGGTATATTCCCAGGAGTGGTATGGATGGTTCTTGAGGTAGAATTATTTCCAATTTCTTGAGAAAAGGCATGGAGATTCCTCCAGAGGACGTTTTATTGTACTAGAAAGCTATTCTGGGTTCTTTGTTTTTCCATATAAAGTTGAGAATTGACTTTTCAAGGTCGGTAAAGTTTGTGTGGGTATTTAGATGGGAATTGTACCCAACAACTTCACTGAAGTTGTTTAGCAGCTATAAAAGGTTGTTAATAGAATTTTTGGGGTCACCTATGAATACTTTCAAATAATCTGAAAATAGTGATACTTTTACTTCTTCCTTTCCACTATGTATTTCCTTGATCTCCTTTAGTTATCTTATTCCTCTAGCTAGGACTTCAAGTACAGTATTGAAGAGATACAAAGTGGACAACCTTGTCTTGTCCCTGCTTTCAGTGGGCTTAATTTAAGTCTCTCACCATTTGGTTTGATGTTGGCTACAGGCTTGCTGTATATTGCCTTTATTATTTTTAGGTATGTGACTTGTATCCTATTTTCTCCAGGATGTTTAACATGAATGAATAGGTGTTGGATTTTGTCAAATGACTTTTGGCATTAAGGAAATAATCATGCGGTTTTTTTCTTTCAGTTTGTGTACATGATGAATTACATTGATGGATTTCTGTATGTTGTCTACCCCTGCATGCTGGAGATGAAGCCTACTTGGTCATTGTAAATGATAGCTTTGATGTGTTCTTGAAATCAGTTTGCAAATATTTTATTGAGTATTTTCCCATCAAAGTTCATAAGAGAAATTGGTCTGAATTATCTTTCTTTGTTGAGTCTTTCTGTGGTTTAGGTATCAAGGTGACTATGGCCTCATAGAATGAGTTTGGTAAATTTCCTTCTATTTCAATTTTATGGAATAGTTTGAAGAGAATTGGTATTAGCTCTTCTCTGAAGGTCTGTTAGAATTCTGCACGGAATCCATCTGATCCTCATCCTTTGTTGGGAGACTTTTGATGACTGCTTCTATTAGGTGTTTGAGGACCATTCAATTTGTTCACCTGATCTTGGTTTAATTTTGGTAGTTGGTAGATATCAGGAAAAATTTCCACTTCATTTCAGTTTTCAAATTTTGTGGTATATAGAATTTAGAAGTAAGACCTGATGATTCTTTGGATTTCCTCAGTGTCTGTTGTTATGTCTCCCTATTCATTTCTGATTTTGTTGAGCCGATTACTTTCCCTCTGCTTTTTAGTTAGTTTAATTAAGGGTGTGTCTAATTCTTTTTGTTTTAGAGCTTCCAGGTGTGCTGTTAAGTTGTTACTATAGGATCTTTCCAGTTTCTTTATAAAGGCACTTAGCGGTATCAACTTTCCTCTTAGCACTACTTTAATTGTGTCCCATAAGTTTGAGTATGTTGTGCTTTCAGTTTCCTTGAATTCTAGGAAGTTTTTAATGTCTATTTTTAATTTCTTCCCTTACCCAGAGGTCATTGATTAGGGAGATATTCAGTTTCCATGAGTTTGTAGGCTTTCTGTTGTTTCTGTTGTTGTTGAGTTCCAGCTTTAACTCATAGGGCTCTGTTAAGATGCAAGGAATTATTTCAGTTTTCTTATATTTGGTGAAGTTTGTTTTGTGAATAACTATATGATCAATTTTGGATAAAGTTCCTTGAGATGCAGAGAAAAAGGTATATTCTTTTGTGTTTGGGTAACGTGTTCTGTAAACATCAGTTAGGAGCATTTGCTTCATGAAGTCTACTAGTTTCATTGTTTCTCCATTTAGTTTCTGTCTTGATGACCTGTCTATTGGGGATGGAGGGGTGTTGAAGTTTCCTACTACTAATGTGTAGAGTTCGATGTGTGATTTAAGCTTTAGTAATGTTTCCTTTAAGAATGTGGGTATTGCTGCATTTGGAGCATAGATGTTCACAATTGAGACACCATCTTGTTGTATTTTTCCTTTGATGAGTATGAAGTGTTCTTTTCCATCTCTTTTGATTAATTTTGGTTAAAAGTCTATTTTTTAGAGACTGGAATGGCTACTCCAGCTTGCATCTTGGATCTGCGTGCTTGGAATACAGGTTTCCAGCCCTTTTACTCTGAGATAATGTCTATCTTTTTGCTGCAGTGATTTTTGTATGCAGCAGAATGATGTGTCCAGTTTTTGCATCCATTCTGTTAGCCTGTGTCTATTTACTAGGGAGTTGGGGCCGTTGATGTTGAGAGCTATTAATGGCAAGGTTTTTTAGTTCCTTTTATTTTGATGGTTTTGGTGGTAGAGTGTGTATGTGTATGTTTCCTTTCTTTTGGATTTGTGGATGTGTGGATATTTATTTCCTGTGTCTTTCTTTCTGTAGGTAGCCTCCTTGGGTTGGAATTTTCCTTCTAGTACCTTCTGTAGGGCTGAGTTTGTGAGTAGGTACTGATTAAACTTGTTTTTTTAATATAATATCTTGTTTTCTCCATTTACAGTAGTCTGGGCTGGTATCTGTCATCTCTTAAAGTTTGCATGACTGCTGTCCAGGCCCTTCTACCTTTCATAGTCTCTGTTGAGGAGTCAGGTGTAATTCTGATGGTTTTGCATTCATATGTGACTTGCCTTTTTCTCTTGCAACTTTTAATATTCTTTGTTCTGTACATTTAATGTTTTGATTGTTATGTTGCAGGAATATTTTCTTTTCAGGACCACTTCATTTGGAATTCCGTAGGCCTCTTGTATGTTTATGAGAATTTCTTTCTTCAGGTTTGTGGACGTTTTCTTCTATGAATTTGTTGAAAATATTTTCTGTGCCTTGGAGTTTGGAATCTTCTCCTTCTTCTATTCCCATTATTCTTAGATTGGGTCTTTTTTATAGTGTCCCAGATTTCTTGGGTGTTTTGTGTCAGGACTTTTTCATTTTAACATTTTCTTTGATTGATATATCAATAACTATGACTGTATCTTCCACACTTGAGATTCTCTCTTCCATCTCTTATATGTGGTTGTCATCGCTTGTATCTGTTATTTCTCTTCTCTTCCCTATATTTTCCAACTCTAAGATTACCTCAGATTGTATATTCTTTTCTGCTTCTAATTCCCTCTTTAGGTCTTGAATAGTCTCATTCATTTCTTCCTTCTGTTTGATTGAAATTTCCTGTAATTCTTTATAGGATTTATTCAATTCCTTCATCAGTTTTGATGTATTTTCCTGTAGTTCTTTATAGGTTTTATTCAACTCCTTTATCTTTTTTTGGGTATATTTTCCTGTAATTCTTTTTTTAAACTTTAAACAAAATTTTTATTATTAATTTATTCTTGTTACATCTCAATGGTAAATAATATCATTTTATATAACTCGTAGTTGTTAACTCAAATGATGTAAAAGCATTAATATTAATAGCCCTGTCACACTATGCTAATGCTCTATTCTTAGTCTTAGTAGTCCAATAATGTCACAACACACACACACACACACACACACACACACACACACACACTAGTTTTTCAGGGAACATTTTCATATCTCCTGAAAATTCACACCAAGCAACCTGTGACAAACTCTGGATATGGTCACTTCCACATAATTTCACAGTGACCTTCCTGCTGCTGCTGCTTCGTCTCAGGGGAACTGGCTCCTAAGTGTAAGATTGGGATAGTCTAGTCAGCATCTGTGTGCTTCCAGTTACACCTGAGCTAAACCAAAGAACAATTCATACATTTAAGTTATTTAAGAGTATCAGGTAATAGCTATGAATTAGTACCTTATTAATAGTGATCAGTATTTAGGCCTGTTGTCATTATGTATTTCATAAAGGTGTCATGGATCTGTCTGGAGTGGTTAATGTATTCATCTCTGGAGATTCTTGAAGACTTATTAATGTTGCCGACAGTGGACAGCACATCAGGCAACACCATGTGTCTTGTCACCTGAAAGTCACATACTCACTTTATGATCTCTCTGAGCAGTCACACTACTTTTAGGTCATCACTCACTCTCACTTATTATGGGTAATCTGAAAATGAAAATGACACTTTTCATCTAGTATGATTGTATACTCCTTAGATTACAGAAGGCAAAGAATAACATTAAAAAAAAAGACTGTTTTAAAATCAAATACAGTTATAATGAAGGAGTAAAGTGATTTTTCTTGGAAGAATGTATGAGTTATGCACAAAGCATCTCTTGGTCTTTTGTGTTGCAGGTCTCTTCAGACAGCTGCCTGCACTCTGCTTGGTCTTTGTTCTGGGTCAAATTAATAGTGATGACCTCTCCACTATTATGAAGTTAATGGCTGCACTTTGGGTTTTAATAATTACAATTAATATTACACTTTTAATTAATGTGGAACCCTCCAGCACTTAGTTTTCTAAATAAAATAAATAGCTATTCTCAGTGAATGCATATGTTAACAACTTTGTTGCTATGGTCTTTTCTGGTCTAGTCTCTCTTCAGTGAACACCAGAGAGAGATGCCATTTGACTAATTAGAAGATGTGTGATTTTCTATATGTGGCAAACATTTGTGAAGCAACAGATATGGAGTAATGAAAATAAAGGATATACTTTTGGGAAGAGAAAAAAACATTTTAGAGTACTTTTACCTTATGTTGTCCTATCTTTGCATTAATAACATTTCATGTGCCATATTAATAAGTTGTAGATGTACAATTCATAAAAAATAACTATAAACATATAGTTTGTACATTTTCAATTTTAAAAATAGACTAAGGTCACTATTCTTTCAGTTTGGAGACTAAGACTTGAATTGACTATTATTACAGAGATTTTACTTATTTATTTAAGGCTTATTTATTTTATTTTACATATTTGAGTGTTTTGTTTGCATGTACATCTGTTTCACTAGTGCACCATGTCAGAAAGAGTGATAGATCCTCCAGAATTAGGCTTACAGATGGTTAGGAGCCACCATATTGTTGGTAGGAATTTAACCCTGGTCTTTTGCAAGATTTAAAAGTGTTCTCTTTTGGGGCAGATGAATCTAGATAGGGAAAGAAACCGATCCATCTCTCCAGACCATATATTGGAGGTTTTAAAAAGATAGAGCATCACTGTGAAGCTATGTAAATATTTTTGGTGTAAGAACCAGATGTTTGTCTCTGGCGATTGGGGTAGATCCAGTATTTCACTAACTAATATTTTTAGGAGCACAAATCATATAAGCATAATATGTGTAACTTATCATGCCATATTCATAGTAATGTTATAGGATGGTCTCTTCCACTAATTTCTACATTATTTCTATGCACACATTCATGTGTGCTTCTATATATGTGGAATATACATGTGAATTTGATATTTTAATTGGGCACTCTTTTCTCACAAGATTCTGACTCAGTATAGTCATTTTTATTTTTTATCACAAACTGACTTTAGGGTACCAAGTTAAGTTAACTCAATAATAAATTGATCCTGGTAACTGGGCCAAATAATGTACACAAGCACAAAAGGTTGAGTGAAACTCTGTCAATATCTGGGTGACGGTGAGGTATGATAATATTGGAAACTTTGTTCTCCACTGCATGGGACAGAATCTCTTTTAAACAGCAATTTGCAAACAGCAACACTATGTGGTCGTCTTCAGCAAGTTTGTTTGTCGTGATGTTTGGAAAATAGTACATGTCTTAATGTCACATGTTCTGCATTGTTGGAGGCTTATAGCTCCACATCTTCAGATATAATTATGTAGCCATAGTGAGTAGCAGGATACAATTGATCAGATATGGAAAATGGGTGAGTTCTTAGGTAATATTGCAAGAGATAAATACAGATAACATATGGATGGCTGAAAAATAAATAAGGAATCATATTGTTAATGATTTATTTTCCATCATTATTCTCAAAAAAGACTAAAGAAAAATAGTGTTTGCCTTTATAACTAGGACCTAGTTCGTTATTTCTTACATGGAGTTCACAAAGAGTTTTAAGAGGATAGGAACTGAACTGGAAACCATCTAGGTCCTATTTTAACCATAATTAATGAATATACAATTAATAGGTTTGGAATGTATTTTAATGGTCTCCAACTGTTCCTATGTCTTTAATTCTGAGCATGTGAGATTTCCTAGAAAAAGAAACATAAAAGATGACCTGAAATTAAGACACTTTGCTGATTGAAATAAGGAGGTTATCATGAATTATCACTGTGGTACCATTAGAATTATGAGTCAAAACATAGATAATTGCAAAATAGAACATAGTAAATTATAGAACATTAGACTGACTCACCTCATTTTTTTGGATTCCCTTAGTGATTTCTCCCCATACTGATGTAGTTTTGTTCAGTTGTACAAATGTGATTAATATTCTGGGCTCATCTCTAATATCATAGGTGTTAGCTATAGAATGAGGCAACTTAAATCATTGGAAACTGGAACGCTAAGACAGAAGACAGGTGCAATACAGGCACACAAAGTGTGCATTGTATAGAGATATGGCTGTGAATTTATGTATTATCTACAAAATATTATATATACAGGAGTTACGTGGAGTGTATATAGAAATGTAAGCTGTGATGCCCAGTCCAGAATATCAAAAGGTAAAGAGACAGATGAATCAAAATTTAGTTGGAAAAATAAAATAGCGATATAGACATGCTGTGTAGTGAATTACTAGTTTGATGTATATTCTATTTTTTCAGATAGAAGAAATAGTCTTCAACCATGCTCTTAAGATGAATATACTTGACATTCAGGAATGTCATTTATTTCCAAGCTGGGATTGGAGTCCTAGCCAATATGTTTCTCTTTTTTTTTCTATACTTTCATAATTCTAGATCACAGACTTAAGCCTATAGACCTGATGTCTTGTCAACTGACTTTCATTCACATAATGATGGTCCTCACTGGAGGGGACATTTGGCTTACAGACATATTTGAGTCACTGAACATTAAGAATGACTTCAAATGTAAAGCAACTTTCTCCATACAAAGGGTGATGAGAGGCCTCTCCATCTGCTTCACCTGCCTCCTGAGTGTGTCCCAGACTGTCACTATCTGTCCTAGCACCTCCTTGTTGGCAAAATTTAAACAGAAACTAAAAAAATACATAATCAAAGCTTCCTTCTTTATTTGGTCTTTCAATTTGTCCTTCAGTAGTAGCCTGATCTTCTATGTTGGTGCTTATATCAACATGAGTGAGACCAGCCAGATGGAGGTCACTAAATTCTGCTCAGTCTTCCCCATGAACTCCATCATAAGGGGATTGAGTTTAACAGTGGCAACCTCCAGAGATGTGTTCCTTGTAGGAGTCATGCTGACCACAAGCACATACATGGTGATTGTCTTGTTCAGATATCACAGGCAATGCAAGCATCTGCATTGCATCAGTCACCTGAGAACATCCCCTGAGAAAAAGGCCACCCAGACCATCTTGCTGCTGGTGGTTTTCTTTGTGTTCCTGTACTGGGTGGACTTCATCATTTCAACGACCTCATTCTTATTATAGATGTATGACCCAGTCAACCTGACTATTCAGAAGTTTGTAAGGAATATTTATCCCACAATTGCTCCTTTTGTACAAATAAGTTCTGATAAGAGACTAATCAATGTGCTGAAAATCTTGTAGTCAGAGCGTGAATAGATTGTTTTGAAAGATTTTTTTTTCTAATGATTCATTTATTTTTACCTGTACAAATGTTGTGCCAGGATGTATACATATGTGCATTCCTCGTGATCACGGAAGTCTGAAAAAGTCATGACATCCCCTGGAACTGCAGTTTCTGGTGGGTGTAGGTACCATGCTGCTATACCTCCAGTAATCATTTCTGTGTTCGTTTTTCCAAATTACACTTTCTTCCTAAACTTCAATTGTTCAAGTAGCAAAGAAAGATTCTTTTAAATGTGTTATTACATATATACATTCTTTTGACATTTCTGCTGCCAAGTACTATAAATTTATTAAACCCATTGTACATCACAAGCTGATGTTTCCACATGAGTTCTCTTTCCCCACTTTTACTTTATAGCATGAAAGTTTAATTGAAGCTGCGGTTACTCAAAAAAGGTCCTCACTGGCTTTGTCAGCCTTTCTTTTGAAAACATTTTAATCTAATCTCAGTCATCATAGTTTAAATAGTTGCTTTATAGGGTGAAAGCAGGAGGGACAATGACAATGGAATCGGAGGATACAAGTGATAGGACAACAATTGAGTTGTAATCTGAATAAATTAATGAAAATGAATCAGTAAATAAAAATCGCTCAATGGAAAAAATAGTTGCTTTAATTAGTTTACTAATTTAAACTTCTCTAGATCATAAAAATAATGTGTATTTAAATTTTCCATTTTTACCACAATTACTCAATGAGCATTACATAAAAATTTCATACACCTGTTTATTTTTACTTCATTCCATCTATATTTATTAAAAATTATTGGTGAATAAAAATTATTTGTATATACATACATATTGTACAATGTGTTTTGTGTGAATGTGTGTTTACATATATGTATGTGCACACATGAAGCATGTGTGTTCACGGACAAGTGAGACCAGAAGGCAACCTTGGCTGTTGTTCTGCAGAAACCATTCACCTCGTGCTTTGACAGCATGTCTCTCATTGTACCTGGGCCTTGACAAGCAGGCCAAGACATTCGCCCCAGAGATTCTCCTATCTATGTCTCTTGAGCTCTGGCATTACAGTGTTTGCCACCTCACCCCACCATTTAAAGTTGTTTTTTCTTTTATTGAGAAAATATTTTTCTTTTTTTTTTTTTTTTTTTTTTTTTTTTTTAATTTTTGTTTTTGTTTTTCGAGACAGGGTTTCTCTGTGTAGCCTTGACTGTCCTGGACTCGTTTTGTAGACCAGGCTGGCCTTGAACTCACAGAGATCCAACTGCTTCTGTTTTCCAAGTGCTGGGATTAAAAGCATGCACCCTCACAACCCAGCAAGAAAATATTTTTCATACAATATATTTTGATTAAGATTTCTCTTTCATCTGGTCCACCCAACTCATCATCATCTTCTGTCTCATCCAGATCCACACCCTTTCTGTCTCCATATAGGAAACAAATAGGCCTCTAGGCAATAATATAATAAACAACAATAAGATAAGACAAAATAAACAAATCAAAATAGAACAAAGCAGAAGAAAAATCAGAGAAAAAGCACTTTAAACACACAGATGTAGAAACATATAAGTTCAACACAGGTATCTCATACAAATGCAAAATCAGAAGTCAATATATATTCAAAGAACATATTGCATTAATTTCCATTTTTGGGGTCTCTTTTGCAGGATATAGGACCTATACTTAAGATATAACACCCGAGAAGTGTTAGGTATGGCTTCCATTTCATAGAATGGGTGTTTTAAATTAAACCAAATGTTGGTTGGTTAATTTTGCACACTTTGTGCCAATATTGCACCAACACATTTTGTAGGCAAGTTAGCATTATAAGCCAATGGGGTTTTAGCTGGGTTCGTGTTTACCTTTTTTCTTAGATAGTGTACAGGGTACTTTCCAGTAGTCACCTGCTTCTAATCGCTATGTTCAGTGAGTATTCTAAATGTTTTCTTCAGGAATAGAACCTTACCATCAGTTTATGGAGAGCAAACAATACCTTTTGTTGTTTGGAGGTTTCCATGGAGTCTCTTTAGTCAATAACTCAATCAGATGTAGTAGATTTCCTAGTATTGGAAGCATCATTGGGTGAAGCTTTGACACTCCCCTTTCAGTACCCCTCATCCATCCAAAACTAATCTATTTTTCCTTCCTGTGGTGGTGCACCCTTCTCCTCCTTTCCTTACTCTATACCTAGCCTCCATGGTTCTATGGCTTATGGTGTGCTTATTATGCTTATTAATGGCTTAATACCAAAAACTCCCCATATAACAGTCATAAACCATGCATTTCTCTATGGGTTTGTTTTACTGCATTCAGAATGACTTTTTCTCATATTACCTTTTTTCTTCAAAACTCTTTGCTTTTAATAACTGAGTAATATCTTATTATGTAAATGTACCACATATTCTTTACTCATTCATCTGTTGATGGATATCTAACTTGTTTCCAATTTCTGGATATTACACATAAACGGTGTCTTGATAATAGAATAAAATGTCATATGATGATATGTCAAATCGTTGTATACCTGCATCTTGAATTAGATCTATTCTCAACTTGCTGAGCCACCAATAAACTGATTTCTTTAGTGGATATACAAGTTTGTGCTCCCAAAAGCAAAGCATAGACTTCTTCTTACTTCACATCCTTGCCATCAGATAGCGTCATTTGTATTATTTATCTTTGCCATTTTGTCTTGTATAAAGTTAAATCTCAAAGTAACTTTAATTTGCATTCCACTGATGATTAGGGAGGTTGACCAGTTCTTTAATTGTTTCTCAGTTTCCTCTTTAGTGACTACTCTGTTTAGGTTTGTAGCTCACTTTTAAATTGGGTTATTGTTTTCTTGATGTAAGTGTTTTGAATTCTTTCTATATTTATTATATTTGACCTGTACTGGCTGGATTTCTGTCAACTTGACACAAGCTAGAGTCACCACAGAATAAAAGAGTTTCAGTTGAGGCATTAACTCTACAAGACCCATCAATTTGAGTAAGGAATTTTCTCAATTAGTGATCATTGGTATA